>NC_072474.1:17100191-17302691 GCF_027574615.1 Eptesicus fuscus
GTCACCATCTGCAGGGCAATAGGTGGGGCAATCGGGCCTCTGCTCTCACCTGCCCTGGCCTGACACTGCCCGCTCACCTTCTCCACCATCTTGTTAGGTCCTATAGGGGCCAGCAGTGTCTCCACTGCCGCCCACTGCCAGCAGTGTGTTGCAGACACCCGCCATGTTCCGTGCTGCCCCCTGGTGGTCAGCGCACATCATAGTGAGTGGTTGAACTTCCAGTCGAAGGGACAATTTGCATATTAGCCTTTTATTATATAGGATGAGTGGCCAACTGTAGGCAGCTCTCCAGAAAGCTGTGCCCTAAACACTTGAGCATCCATCCACCCCTGCCTAAGAAGCATACAAATGCTTATACTATTTTTGGATTTCTCAGAACAGAATCGAGGGACAGACTCTTTCAAAATCCATTTAAGTTCTTTGCAATATCACTATTACTCTGGGATATTAATGCAAGACCAAATATAAGGTCATGAATAAATTCATTCTCTAAAGTATAATGTGCTCAAAAAATAGCTGAGTCTATTTATCATCCTCAAATATGGTTGAAGGAAATAAAAATGAAATATAATAAACATCACAAAGCCTTTTAGATATGGAAAAATTAACAATATATTGGGTATTGCAGAGTAAATTCTTCAGGAAGCCAAAGAGACAATGTAAAAGAGAGTCCTTTAAGACAATGATGAAATCAAGCTCCAGGCTAAATAGCAGGAAACATTCTGTGGAAAAAAACATTAAAATCTCATATCTTTAATCCTTATTTCTCCTGAGAAGCTAAAAATATAGATGTCATACTTTAATCCTATCCTATTGTATAAAGATTTCTACTTAACGAGAAGCCACTGGGATTTGGGAAAACTTCATTTGCTGAAAAAAAAAAAGAGGTCACTTGATAATAGAAGGGAAGATCATAACCAGGGTACCTGGGTTTACCTTTGCTTTGCGAAAGTGGTAGACCACCAGCATGCTAACGAAGTCCAGCAGCATACACAGGGCTTGGAAGGAGATGATAGCAAGTCGCAGGTATTTATCCTCCTGGACAAAGCAGGGGCTGTCATCGGCACAGTAGGGGCAGCCCTCCCTGCAGGGTAGGCAGACATGGGCTTCTTCTGACACATCTTTTGCTCCTTCCGCAAAATGGTGATCCGGACCCCTTCCTGAAAGTTTCCAAATAAAACTACATTGTCATTTCATTTCTGAGGTAGGTGAGACTTAGTACAGGGTCAAAACACATCTTTACCTCTTCATTCATTTCCCTTTTTATTAAAGACCTTTTATCAACCTTTTTGCTAGAGAAGAGAGTTACTTTGACTTTAGACTCAAACAAAAGTTTTTTATCCCTTTGATTTTAAAAAAATTGTCATTCAAAGTAACTAAGGAAAATTAGCAAACACGGAAATAAAACTCCATGCAGAAAATAGTTTTCTAAATTTTTTATATCATTATCTACCAATCACCAACAGATACTCCCTATGGCACAAGTCATATTCCATAAATATTTGTTCAAGAACTAACCATAAGGCAGGATAAGAAAGTTGTGTCTTTCCTGCACCAAATTAATACACATAACACATCTAGATGGCACAAAATCCAAAGTGAGGCTTTGAATGCTCCTTAATTTAGAAGGACCCTCATCTACCAGGTTCATTAGGTCTAAATTGGATAAAATGGTACTTAATGGACAGTTATTCAGTGTGCAGTTGCATAATGATAGTATATCCTTTGCCCAGGGTATAATCCATACTACAGGCTACTGGGTAATTTCCCATTTTGCATGCCCATAGGGTATTTCTGCACGGTTAACTAACTGCTGCTGTTGATCCTCGCTTTAATGTTAGATCCTTCTGTTTCAGTTATCAAACTTAGCTCTGAAGCCCACAGGTAAAGATTCCCTTTACTTGTTGAGTATACCATTGAAAATGATCCAATGAACACCCAATACTAAAAAAAGAAAGTAAAAAAAGAAAACCATTTCCAATGCTGAACTCAACATGAAAGACATCAGTGAAGACATAACCAGTTTAGTATATCACACAACCACATAGTTTGATATAACACAACCTTGATTGATTAATGAATTTGGGAAAGAGGTTATTCTGATTAATAGCATTTTAATAACACAAACTTTAACACAAAGTCTTTATTACTTTCAACTCTTGTGAAAGGTTCAAAATTCTTAGAAAATGTGTTTGTCTGCTTTCCTTCCTTAATAGATATAATAGCAAAAACATAATTGAATACTCCTTTAATGATTCAGAATATATTGTTTGGAAAGAGCCATCATTTTGTGAAAAGTGTATGAATTTAAGTGTCCAGCAGATATGGTTCCCATCGCTAAAGAACTCCATGGCATTAGGTAACTCTCTTGACCACTTTGGGTCTTAGCTTACTAGTACTAATGTATGAAATGTGAATTGCTGTGGGTCTTTAATGTGATCATGTATATACAGGGTGGGGTAAAAGTAGTTTACAGCTGCTTGTATGGAAATAATATAATAATAATGAATACATGATAATAAAACAATAAACTTTATTTTGTGTACTCACAACTGCATACCTACTTTTGCCCTACCCTGTAAATCAGGCTGCCCAGCTTCCTCTTCTCCAAACATGGGAGGTGCAAAGAGGAACTAGGAATCTATTGCTGTCTTCAGGAAAGGCACTACTTGTTCAAAAGCAGAAAAGTTAGAAGAAATAGCTGAAGTAGGAAGAGAAGGAGTGGAAGGATAAGCTCCATTTTTGACCAATTAAAGTTGAGGTCCAACTTGTATTTTCCAAGAGAAATATACATTAAGAAGTGAGAAACAATACAAAAATGGATTGTAGGAGAGGACCACTGTCGGAGAAGGAAGCTACAGAGAGCCATGGGCATGGGTGAGGTCAATTAAGGGGATGCATAGAGGAAGAAGTTAGATAGGCAGAAGTTTTTATAATATCATAAAAGAAAATATGGATTTACTGGAACATGCTGGAATGTGATCAAAGATAATAAATGAGTAAAGGCTATGAAGTTTAATGATTTTTTTTTATCCTTCATTTATCTTTTAGACAATAGTTTCCAGAGTGGTAGAATGAAATTAGGTTGTCAGTGCTTAAGAAATAAAAATATGTGATAAAGTAGAATATTCTTTCAATAAGTGTCCCAGTAAATGAAAAAAGCTAGGAAAGCTCATGATTAACAGAAATGGGGTCAAAGGGACTTCAGACACGTGCAGCACACCTGGCTCCAACCTAACTGGGGACACTGTAAGTTAATCCTCCCCTTTGTCACATGGGTTTTTGCCTCTCACTGAACCTTTAGTTGCTATAAGCCTCCTCACTTTTAAGTTTTGCCTTTTAACCTTCTTGTCAAGTTTGTCATGAACAGAATACAACAAGAATGCCAGCTTGTCTAATGCGTCATCCTCCTAGACATTGCCACCTCCCAGGGACACCAGGCGAACCTGAACTTTGCAGAATCCTTCTTCCCTGCATAAAAACTCCTTTCCCATTTTGCTTCTCCCGTCCTCTGTCAGACAGGGAGAACCTCTAAGCCTTGGGATAGACAGATCTCCGCCTCTTGACAGCAAGAGGCAATTACACAAATCAGAGACCTTCGCCCATTTCTCCTTTACACTACTATAAAGAGGTTTCTTTTTTTCTCAGGGGCGGGGGGAAGGGAATGATTCTGTTGCAGTAATCTGGTTATTATTTAACAGAAAAAGAGTAAAGGGAAGACTAGATAATATAGGCATGCCATTTTTATAGATTTGCTTAAGAGCTGTAATTTAACACTCTCTAAATCTGTTCCCCGCTGATCCATGGCGGAAGGGACTGAAAAAATGCAATTTGGACACAAGCCCAGTAAGGTCTGGGTGCATGGGAAGGTGCCTACTCACCAGTCACACCTGGAAGTGAGTCAGTGGCCAGAATAGGCATGGCCTCTGTAAGGGCCGGAAACCTGAATATTTAACCTGCTAGATCAGTGGTCGGCAAACTCATTAGTCAACAGAGCCAAATGTCAACAGTACAACAATTGAAATTTCTTTTGAGAGCCAAAAAGCGACTTCTGCGCATGGGCCATGAAGTTTCAATCACACCGTATGTGTGCGCCCGCATGTGGTATTTTGTGGAAGAGCCACACTCAAGGGGCCAAAGAGCTGCATGTGGCTCGCAAGCCACGGTTTGCCAACCACGGTGCTAGACAAAGGGAGTTCCCTCTTTTGGCTTGCTTGTTTGCAGTTTGCCTTTGACTTCTGTTGCAGAGGGCACCTTCCCCTGCATGTGCCCATGTGGCCCATGGCCATGTGGGCTTCACACAATGGACTAAAGGGCAATAACTCTGCCAGACCTAGCTGCAACATGGAACAGAAGCTCTGAACACTGGCCCTACTTCTGCTCTACTAAAACTCTAGCTGCACCTCTTTCAGACTGGGTTAAGGGGCATGGGACGTTACTCCCCAAAAAATGTAGCTCAATGCAAATAAAGTCTTCTACCACCTCTCATTCTCCAGTGGGGAATTCTGAAAATGCTTATTTCAGTGACACCCCAAGAACCTCATTCCCATGAACAGCAGGGGCACTCCACTCGTGTACTCCTCCGATAACATTACGAGCAGAGACTATTTAGCACCCTGAGTCATTCAAATCTGAAAAGTGCTGCAATATGTTAATGGCACAGTGTTATCTGTTTTTGTTGTTGTTTGTTGTTTTTTGTAACATGACCATGGCAAGCAATTTCAGTCACATTTTAGATACATTTGACACATCCTTTGTAAAATTTTCACTCATTTTTAACCAAGCAAAATTTGAGTTCCCTTTTTCTTAGGAGAAAACCTAATCTATCCATGACTCATTTCATGATCACTATTTTACTTTTGTTGCTCATCCATATATCCTAATTATGGCCCCCTCTACCTCGATATATTTGTTATTCATGTAAAGCAAGGTTCTTTTATATTGCTTGCAATATCCCCCAATTCTAACATACTGTAGAGACTGAGTTACTTGTCTAGATTCTACCTACTGGAGCAGAGACTGGGAGGTAGAATTCAGGAACACAAGAATTTAAGTCAGTCCTGTTGAATAGTCCATTCCTACTGTGCAAAGCTGAACTTAACTGCACCTACCCTGCCCATCATTCTCTTCCACCAACATGTTATCCAGAGATCTATACCAACTTAGAGAACCTCTCATGATTGATCCACTCTATCACTGTTCACTATTATTGATGCTCCAAGTCCTTGTGATTATCTCTATTTGCCTGTGTTCTACTCTGATTGCTGCTAGAGTGTTACAGATCTTACCTTATAATAGACAAATATGCAAATTGACCGCACCTTCGCTACGCCAAGCCACGCCCACCAACCAAGCCACACCCACCAACCACGCCCACCAGGAAACCCTTGCAGGGATGTTGGAGTGTGGCGGAGCCCAAGGCTGGGAAAGCCGCCCGAGGCTTTCCCAGCCTTGGGCACCAGCGGGGAGCCTGCACCTATTGCAGGAAACCACTGGGGGTCGGCTCCTGCGATCGGTGGCAGGGACGCTGGGTGCGGCCAAGCCCAAGGCCGGGAAAGCCGCCCAAGGCTTTCCCGGCCTTGGGCACCAGCGGGGAGCCTGCACCGATCGCAGGAAACCACTGGGGGTCGGCTCCTGCGATCCCTAGCAGGGACGCTGGGTGCGGCCGAGCCCAAGGCCGCCGCCGCCCGGGGCCAAGCCCCGACCCTGAAAGAAGGCAGAAGGCGGTGGCCACAGCCAAGGCCTGGGTCCCCGGTGCAGGCAGAAAACTGGTGCAGGCAGCCAGGTGAATGAAGGTCTATTGCACTAATCTTCATGCAAATGGGATACTAGTAGATAGATATATATGCAAGTAAACTGTATGCTCCCTAAGAATAAAACAATTGGTTTATATCCTTATTTTACAACCTAGATTAAAATTACAAAAGAGCCAATATACTGGGCCATAAAATAAAATCATGACTGCAGAACATACAATGGAAAAACCTCATGCACTCCATTGTCTTTCTCAGGTAGAACAAAAAGAATAGTTAATAGGTATTATGTCTACTGAAGTAGTAATAGCTAGATATAACGTGGGGAATTGACATAATTCTAAACTATTCTATGTTTCCTGATATGGGTAATACTAAATTATGTTGGTTACATAAACATTTTAATTTTCATGAATAAAAGGCAATTTGTTAGAAAATAAATTATGATCACATTTTATTCTTCATGCTTAAAAGTATTGCCAGATCAACTCACAAATGTCAAATAGTAATGTGCTATAATGAGAAACTTCCTCTTTAGTATTTCCTTAATGTTTTTTGACTATGAGAAATTACGAGGTTCTGTAAGGGACACAAAGTGATAAAATGGAGAGAAAACAAAAAGCTAGAGACCTGATTTCTAAAGCTCAAAAAATCTAAAATTAAAGACAGAGCTTTCTACATTCATTATTTCCTGTAGAACTCAAAGCATGACGAAATAATCTTCTAGTTCCAAAAATACAGGGTGTCCCCCAAAAACGTATACACACTTTAACAGCTGATTGCTCAATTTTGAAAATGAAATGTATTTTAATAGACACAGCCTTTATAATTATTCACAGTGTGTGTATTTTTTTGGGACACCCTATATTTTATCAATTTATGCTGATAAATTATGTCTCTAACTAGGACAAGGTAACATATTCAATAATTCTACTACTAATTAGTAATAATGAGTTTTTTTATTAATCTACTGAAGGGTACTTTAAATTTATGATGGTTTAAATTTTTAAGACCATAGTGGTCAGGGGCCATGGTTTATATACCTATTTATACACTCAACACTGAACATAGTATTCTGTCCATATTTGGTTATCATCAAATAATTGTTAATGATGAACATAGTCTCCCAAAGGAATACATTATCTGATCTGTAATACAAATATATAGGTGAAAATTTGTTTAGAAATAATTGTGGATGATATAATGATTTGGAAATGTCAGCGCAGAGCAAATTGAAATAATCCACCATCCATAGAATCCCAATCTGCTTTGCTACAGTTTGAAAATAAAGGTGATATTTGGAACTTTCAGGTAAAACAAAACCTTCCTGAAAATAAAGGCAAATATGAAGAGTTATTAGCTGTGGTTATAGCAGCTTTCAGTTCATTATATGGGTGACTGAGTATGCTGCCTAGAGCATAAACATAGAGAAGGAAATTGGGAGAAGGTTACGCAGGACAGCTGAGAAATCTAAAACATTCACCTGTAAGTGTGCGCCTGTCAAGATAAATTGTGACAATTTGTGGACAATATGTTAACCTATTTGCTTACTGTAACTTTACTACAGTAACATTAGAAAACCAAAAGAATCTCTGAACATTTTTTTTTACATAAATATACAGCTGAGGCAAAAGTAGGTTTATGGTTATTTGAATGGAAAATAATACAATAATTAATAAATAATAATACAAGAATAAACTCTGAGTTTCATGTACTCATAATTGTAAACCTACTTTTGTCCCACCTTGTGGTTTTATATTTATATAAATTAGTAAAAAATATGAGCTTTAGAATGGATAAGTAAACCATAGTATATTTATTCAATGGAATTCTATGTAACTATTAAAATTATGTTTAAGAAAACTATGTATGGTATTTAAAATGAATATAATATGAAGGTTTTAGAAATATCATATATTCGGATATTTGTATAAAAAAACTTAAGTGACCAACAAATTTTCAAATGGCTCTTTAAATTCTATTTTTCTATACATTCTAAAGTTTCTTTAATAAGCATGTAACTTTTCTATAATAAAAAAAATATTTTAAATCCAGGACCCTATCTATACTAATAAAAGGATAATATGCTAATTAGACCAGATGTCTTTGGAATGACCTTCTGGACATCCTTCTAGACAAAGCCATGGTGGCAAGGCCTAGGCAGAGGTGGTTAGGAGTAATCAGGCCAGCAGGGGAGAGCAGTTAGGGGGATCAGGCCGGCAGGCAGGTGAGCAGTTAGGAACCAGTGGTCCCAGATTGTGAGAGGGATGTCTGACTACCGGTTCAGTTGGACATCCCCCAAGGGGTACCAGATTGGAGAGGATGCAGGCTGGGCTGAGGGACCCCCACATTCATGAATTTTGTGCACTGGGCCTCTAGTAGATAGTAATATATATAAAAGTAAATTTTTGCTCCAAATCTCAAAGTTCTAATCAACTCACCAATGCTACATTATTGAAAAATTTCAGACTTTGAATATATATAATATTCTGATCTTATTCATAGATAAAATTAGGCTTCTGTAGCTTTTAATGTTGATATAATTTGAAATATATAGAAAAACTGCAAGAACATTACAAAAAGCCCAAATAAATGGATAAAAAATGCTAATCCTATATAAAAGGCTAATATGTAAATTGTCCCTATAGGAGTTTGACCAACCAGTTCAACTGCTCGCTATGACATGCGCTGACCACTAGGGGGAAGCACAGAATGAAGGAAGGCCTCAGCCAGCAGCCAGCAGCCAGGGAAGGAAGGCCCTGATCGGTCCTGATCATTGGCCAGGCCTAGCAACCCTACCCGTGCACAAATTTTGTGCACCAGGCCTCTAATATATAATATGCACCATATATTCCTATATAATAAAGAGGTAATATGCAAATTGTCTGTCATGCCCTTGCACAAGATGGCCACCCCCATATGGTCACAAGATGGCCATCACAAGATGGCTTGTAGGGGAGGGCAGTTATGGGTGATAAGGCCAGCAGGGGAGGGTAGTTAGGAGTGACCAGGCCTGCAGGGGAAGGGCAGTTTGGGGCAAACAAGTGGGCAGGGGAGGGCAGTTAGGGGTGACCGGGCTGGCAGGGGAGGGCAGTTGGGGGTGACCAGGACTGTAGGGGAGGGCAATTAGGGGTGACCAGGCCCTCAGGGGAAGGCAGTTGGGGGTGATCGGGCCTGCAGAGGAGGGAGGGCAGTTGTGGGGGGGAATAGGCCTGCAGGGGAGGGCTGTTAGGGGCCACCAGGCCAGCAGGGGAGGGCAGTTGTGGGTGACCAGGCCTGCAGGAGAGGGCAGTTGGGGGTGACCAGGCCTGCAGGAGAGGGAAGTTGAGGGGGACCAGGCCAGCAGGGGAGGGAAGTTGGGGGCAACTAGGCCTGCAGGGGAGGGCAGTTGGGGGAACCAGGCCTGCAGGGGAGGGCAGTTAGAGGCGACCAGGCTGGCAGGGGAGGGCAGTTAGGGGTGACCTGGATGGCAGGGAAGGGCAGTTGTGGGTGACTAGGCCTGCATGGGAGGGCAGTTGGGGGGACAAGACCTGCAGGGGAGGGCAGTAGGGGTGTCCAGGCTGGCAGGGTAGGGCAGTTGGGGGCGATTAGGCAAGCAGGGGAGCAGTTAAGCATCAATCAGGCTGGCAGGGGAATGGTTAGAGGGTGATCAGGCTGGCAGGCAGAAGTGGTTAGGGGCAATCAGGCAGGAAGTCAGGTGAGCAGTTGGGAGCCAGCAGTTCCAGGTTGTGAGAGGGATGTCTGACTGCCGGTATAGGCCCAGTCCCAATGGGATCAGGACTAAACTGGCAGTCGGACATCCCCCGAGGGGTCCCAGATTGGAGAGGGTGCAGGCTGAGCTGAAGGACACCCCCCAATGCACAAATTTCGTGCACCAGGCCTCTAGTCCTATATAACTAAAGGGTAATATGCAAATCAACAAAATGGTGGAACAACCGGTTGTATGATGTGCACTGATCACCAGAGGACAGACACTCAACACAGGAGCTGCCCCCTGGTAGTCATTGCACTTCCACAGGGGGAGCAGCATTCAGCCACAAGCCAGGCTGACAGCTGGCAAGCGCACCGGCGGTGGCAGGAGCCTCTCCCACCTCCACAGCAGCACTTAGGATGTCCAACTGCAGCTTAGGCCTGCTTCCTCTGGGGACCGGGTCTAAGCCGTCATTCAGACATCCCCTGAGGCCTCCTGGACTGCAAAAGGGCTCAGGCTGGGCTGAGGCACCCCCCCCCAAGTGCATGAATGTTGTGCACTGGGCCTTTAGTAATATATATATATATAAATATTATTTAGCCATTAAGAAAATATGTCCTGCCATTTGCAACAATATGGATAATCCTTGAGCACATGATGCTGTGTAGGATAAGTCAGACAGAGAAAGACAAGTACTGCATGTTATCACTTATATAAAAAAATCAAAATTATAAAAACTGAGAGTAAAATGGTGGTTATTACCAAGAAATGGGAGATAGAGGGTATAAGATTGATGGTGTTTGAGGGTACAAACTTGTAATGAGTAGTAATTAAGCCATAGAGATCTAAAGCACAGTATAATATATATGGAGAATAATATTGCACCATCTACACTAATAAAAGAGAAAGATGCAAACTGACAGTACCTCCGCTATGCCCACCAGCTAATCAGGAGTGAGTATGCAAAATAATCCAACAAAGATGGTGGGTTAATTTGCATATGCAGGCACGGAGTAAAGATTGAAGTCTCCACCTGAGTGAAGACTGAAGACTGAAGACTGCTATGGCCCGGGTCCTGGGTGCCATTGGAAAACTGGTGCTGGCAGCCAGGGAAAGGAATGCCTATTGCACAAATCTTCGTGCAACAGGCCTCTAGTAATGACATAATGCTTCAATGGCAATCATATTACAATATATAAATGTATCAAAATAACACACCATATACCTTAAATTTATGAAAAATCACAGGTCAAATTTATCAATTAAAAAATACCATATATTCTTTACTAAGATTCATTAATTATTTACACTCTATAGTACTTACTTTATCATTCATATTCTCTTGATAAATGGATGTTTATAAATTTATACATATAGTATTTTTTCTGAATCAATTGAGAATGAAGTTAGAGATATTGTCCCTTTACCCATGAACACTTCAATTTGTATGTCCTAAGAAAAAAGCATTCTCATACAAAACCACATTATGATTATCAAAGTTGGGAAATTTAACATTGATACAATCTTTTTATAATGAATAGGCCATATTAAAATTTCAACAATTATCACAGTAATGCTCTTTGCAGCTATTTCTATCCACTAAGGATGAAATATAAGATCATGCCTTGTATTTAGGTGCCATGTCTCTCATCTCTGATCTGGAACATGAGTAAAGACAATAAAGTACTTTTTCTAGTCTTCCAAAATGTTTTTCTGATCAGGTTGTGCATTTTGATGGGTTTTGTAAGATTTTTGTTTTGCAAACTACGAATCAGCAAGTTTTTAAGAATGCATCACATAGCAAACACACAGTTGTTGAAAATGCATATAATAAATAGCAAATTGTGTACCTGTATTTTACTTTTGACTTTTATGTTAACTTCACTTTTCATCATTAAACTAGGAAATGGTGATGATTTCTTAGTGAGTCCTTCATTTTTATGTTATTTTAAACTCTGAATTGCTTATTGTTATTCTAATAGGGTTAGAATAGTTAACACTATTAACAATGCCTTTCTAAATATTTCACCCCATTTGGAAATTTTAAAAAATTCTTCTACTGAAATAAGTTAGACAATTCAAAATAACAAAAAAATGCAGAGATACAGTTTTAAATAACTTGCTTAAACATCCTATCACTTTATTAATCTGAACTTCAGTTAATACTGTTGTCATTCCTATCTAGCCATACCTGTTTACACACACACACACACACACACACACACACACACACACATCAGCAAATAATAAAATACATTATTCATTAACTAAAAGTTGTCCTTATAAATAATGTTAACTATTAGTGAATTAATTTTTTCCCTTCAACATGGTATTATCACCCTTTTCCCTTCAACATGGTATTATCACCCAGGGGGCAGCTCCTGTGTTGAGTGTCTGTCTTCTGGTGGTCAGTGCACATCATACGACTGGTTGTTCCGCCATTTTGTTGATTTGCATATTACCCTTTAGTTATATAGGACTAGAGGCCTGGTGCATGAAATTTGTGCACTGGGGGGTGTCCTTCAGCTCAGCCTGCACCCTCTCCAGTCTGGGAATTGCAAATGGAATTAGAAAGTAACATTAGAAAACTTACATGGAAAAATTCTATTTGAATGCCTACTTCCAAAAAAATTTACATTTGCATACATTGAGAAGCTTTGCCATCCACCATAAAAACCCAAGTGACAATTTCAGACATTGCTGATGAAACACTAGAACTTCCAAGAAATTTTCTTAAAATGTAATTTTTTTTTTTTTGCTTTTCTTAACTGAAGATTTCAACTTATGAACAAATTAAAGGGGCACTTTTAGCCTACTCCTTTTTTTATTAAAAACATACGTTTTTTTATTATACTCTTAGGTTGATATTTAATTGGAATAAATTATAGAAGTATCAAACCAGTAGATCAAAATGTAGCCACATTTTTATGATTTGAGGCACATATTGTGAAAATGTACCCCAGAAAGTTTTCTTCCTATGTTTTGTTGAAAAAAAAATACTCAGAGTTTGATTTAGGAGAGAATGAATTAATTGAAGGGAGTAGTGTGGATTGAAACAGAAGTTATATACATATGTCAGGTCTTCATAGTATAAACTTTATATAGAATTATCACCATAATATTAAGTGATCTGCTGATTAAGTTTCTAAAGTGCCAGTAGTATAAAACTGTGTTTTCACAAGGGACAAAAGACATAACATTTGGATGTTTGAATATATGGTTAGACATCTACTCTTTAAGGACATTTAAATCTTAAAACTCCTTGACCTAATTTACTAATATTGGGCAGAATTGTATTTTACTCAAGACTGCTCTCATTTGTTATTTGTGGGTATTGCAATATGTTCGGGGAAGATGCGGGTTCTTTCCTGAATGCTTAGAAACCTCACTTTTTAAATCACTTCTTTTACTCTAGTTGCTAAAAATATATCTGGCACATAGTCAGTGCTAAGTAATATTTTTGACAGATGAATTTTCAGACATAAATTAACGAAGAAACCAGTTGATCAAAGGTTCCTTTTGGGGGATGTTGTGGCCCTCAGTGATAAGAACAGGTTCTAGCAGAGGATATAGCCTGGACCTTAGCAAGACCAGGTCCATGTGCCTAATATATCATGACCACCTCCTCCTTCCATTCCATAGGCATGCAGAAGAAAGGATGAGCTGTAGGCAATGAAAATAGCTCATCTGGAAGTAACAAAGAATTGAGTCAGACATGGAGAGTCCAGCATTAGCTCTAGGTATAAATGACACTCATATTAGAGTAAATATATCCTTCTTTCCCATACACATATTTGCTTTTTCATTAGAATTGGAGGGAACATATTCATCAATCAAAGTTTGAAGTTAAAATGCTGCAATGAACTAACCATGGGAAGATTAATTGGTATTTGTTATTTCATCTGATTAGGATGAAGAAGTAATCTGCCTGCAGTCTTCAGATAGATAAAATCACATCCAAAAATTAAGTGGAAAAAGGCACATGCACATGAGAAGCTCTAATACATTAAAGAGATTTCTGTGGATATTTGCTTCAATATTTATAATATCTGCAAGGAGAGAATAGTTAGCAGACTGTGGTTATACATAGACTGCTATACAAAAATATTTTTATTATTAGAACATGAATATATATTTTAATATCTTAAAATCAGGATTAGCTAATATACTTTCATTTACTTACATTATGAATGGCTAACTGTGAAAATAAGTTCAAACTGAAGCCCAGTGCAAAAGTTTAAAATTTGTAACTCTCACTATGACTATAGTTAAGAGCTCAATCTTTCCATGTATTGCTAAATGTGTATCTCTGTATCTTACACTCACTTTTCTATTGACTTTTAGATTTTTATGTATTACAAGTGACTTTAGTGATGTTTTTAAAAATAAAAATACCACCTTAGATAGATCTTAGGAAGATTGTGATGTGAATTATAAAATTAATAAACACAGATTTTTGCCTATGGGCAATTTATGCATTCAATCAGCACAACACACAATCCTATATAATAAAAGGCTAACATGCAAAAAGACTGAACAGCAGAACAACCAAACAACTGAACAACTGGTCACTATGACGTGCACTGACCACCAGGGGGTGAGCATGGAACATGGCGGGTGTGAGCAGTGGCAGGATGGTGGAGCAGGTGAGTGGGAGCGCCAGACCAAGGCGGGGCACCAGTCACTGTCATTGGCCTCTGGTAGTTACGAAAAATTCTTTGCTCCCGTGCCCCATGGTTCTGTCTGGCACTCTCACCTGCTGCTGGCACCTGAGCTGCCACTCGTACCTGCTTATGGCACCCGGTGCCGGCCCCGATCAATTGGCACCATCAGCGGGTGCGAGCAGCAGCTGCTGGCCCCAATTGTCCCTCAGGGTTTCTCCACCTCCCCCTGCTCCTGAGGGTGCTTGAGGCCGGCAGCCGCCTCTTGCACCCGCTGCCAGCACTGGAGCCACTGTTCACACCTGCTGCTGACACCGGTCCCATTCACACCCGCAGTCAGCACTAGAGCCGCCGCTCATACCTGCTGCTGGCACCCAGCGCCGGTCCTGATTGGTCAGCACCGTCAGTGGGTATGAGCAGTGGCCACCAGCCCTGATTGCCCCTGAGGGCTTCTCCACCTCCCCCTGCTCCTGAGGGGCGATCAGGGCAGCAGCCGCCCTGATGGTGCCAGCCCTGCTCTCACCTGCTGCTGGAGCTGGCCCCAATCGCTCTGACCATCAGCGGGTGCGAGTGGGGCTGGTGCTGTCAGTGCATGGGAGTGGCAGTGGCAGGAGCGGGGCTGCTGGCAGACAGGGGACCAGGGGCTGTGGCAGGAGGGGCGGGGTGGGGGCATGGAGGGTTGGCTGAGACCTGCCCCTGTCCCTACTGCAGCCTCACGGCCCACAATTCCTTTCAAGGTGCACAAATTCATGCACTGGGCCCCTAGTACATAAATAAAAGGACTAGATTCTCCATATTCACATTAGTATAATAATCACTGTAATTGTGGGAATATAATATGTTATCTCATCAACTACTCACAACTACCAAAGGAATAGATTTCACTATTCGTGCTTTACAAATAAGGGAAGAGAGCCTCAGAATGCATGAAAAACGTGCTCAGTCTCCTGCTAGGAAGTAGAGACAAGATTCAAATCCATCTGTCTGACTCAAAGGCCAACCTAATACACAGAGTCCACCAGAGTATAATTTTTTCTGAGTCAGTTATTTGAAGTTGTGAAAATTTCCTCTAGAAAACACACACACACACACACACACTCTGTGTCCTATTGTGAACACTGGAATGATCGTTGAGTGGGAATCACACTCACTGAGTTGTCCTAGTTTTCTATTACTGCTGTAACAAACTACCAAAACCCTGGAGTCTTAAAACAACTCAAATTTATGTTGCTTCTTACTTAAAAAGTAATATAGCTATATTCGTTCTATATTCTGCAGCTCAGGCATATGACATGGGTATCACTGGGCTAATATTAAGATACCGGCAGGTCAGCACATTTTTCCTGGAGGAGCTAAGGAAACATCTATTTCTTTGCCTTTTCCAGCTTCTTGAGGCCACCAACATGCAAATGTGCTAATGTCTAAATAGCAGTGTAATGATGGATTAAAATAATGTAAATAAGTAATAAAATAAATAAGGACAAACCTAATAAAGTAAAATGTTAGCTAGTAAATGAGGAGAAAGATTTTTGGAGGACTGAATATTATATCTCAGAGCCAGGCTTATATTAAGGAAAAACTGAACTAAAAAAATTTGGGACTTGGAAATAAGTTTTTCTGCTGGGAAGTGGCACAGATGCTAGATGAAAAAGTATGAAAATGGTCATAGTATCTGAGAAAATGGGTAAACAGAATAAACACAAGATTTTAAATAATGATCACAAAAAATAACTATATTTTTCAATATATGATATGTAACAACTACCATATTTAGAATTTACATTGATTACTTCATTTAATCCTTATAACAGTTGTATAAAGCAAATGATATTATACCAATTTTATATATGACATAAAGTTTAGGGAAGATAAATTATTTAGCACAGTGCAAATCAATAATTGATCCAGGATTCAAACCTAAGTAAGATTTATTCCAAAGACCCTGTTCTTAATTAGTGTGTTAAAACACGGTAGCTATTTAGTTCTGAGATTAGAAACTAGGGAATCTAATGTGGTATGGAGTATTTCCCAATAATTTCAAAGAACATAGTCAAAGATACTAATAGCACCAGAGTTGGCAAAGCAAGAATTTTCATGTTTAGGTGTGGGTCATTTGTAAGTTGGTTTTATCTGGAACTGTACATGAGCTGAAGTCAATCCAAAGATGAGAGGTAAGACTGAAAGGCTGATAATGTGTCTACATAAAAGAAAAGAAATATCACTGAAAATAGAATTCATACTAAGATAGATGGACTTAAGGAAGATGAGCTTCTCATAAGCTTGTATTTCATCAACCAGAAAGTGAACAACCTGGCTTTGAAGAGACACTTACACGTCAGCACTTGGTTATTTTGAAATCCTATTAGCTCTCATATGACCAAAAATTTCAAGAGAGATTCCAGGAACATATCCTTGTTGGTCTTTACAAGCCCTTTGTTTACTGTGGACCTCCATCTAAACAAAGCATTGAAATCACTTCATATTTTTTTAAAATATATTTTATTGATTTTTAACAGAGAGGAAGGAGAGGGATAGAGAGCCAGAAACATCGATGAGAGAGAAACATTGATCAGCTGCCTCCTGCACACCCCCCGCCACTGGGGATGTGCCCACAACCAAGGTACATGCCCTTGACCGGAATCGAACCTGGGACCCTTGAATCCGCAAGCCGACGCTCTATCCACTGAGCAAACCGTTTTCAGCAAAATCACTTCATATTTTAACAGTCACATTTATATTTTTTCTCATAGATCAGCACCACATCTTAGCCCTTCTATCTAATGGAACACAGGATTATAATAGATGTGGGAATTTAAGGTCTTTTTCTAGATTTACAATGACAAATTAAGTAAATGTTATCTTTGCGGTGCATCTTTTTCTGTTTTCTATACCCCATTTTCCCTATCAGGCAATTAATTTCCCCCTGTGGCTTCCCACTCCCATGTGTTCTTCCTATTGTGCTTCTCGGGGCAGCGCTGGTTGTTACACTTTTTTTGCTGTCACATCGTCCTTCTCATCCATATGGAATTAATTCTCCAAAAGCTCTAGTTTAAGAAAAAAGTTATTTTAAAATGTTAAAATATGTTTGGCAAAGTGCTATTGACCAATGGTGCTTAAGGGTTATCTTTTTACAAATATCACTGATGTTTGTTTATATGTGTGTGTATATGGTTGTTTTTTGTTTATTTACTTATTTAACCACATCTATGGATACTTACTATGTGCCATGTACTGTACTAGCAGTTTCACATGTGTTATCTCATTTGTGGGTCTTAACGTTTCCTTTACTTTTAGGCATTCCTTACGTCATGAATTCCTCCCCAAGAACAATAAAAAACAACAATACCTGCCTATCTGAACGGCCTAGATACTGTGATGAAAATACTTAATATATTAAAAAACAGAGTAAATATTCTAACAATAAACCAAAAATATAAATAATGTTAAAACAGACCTTGATAGATGACCCTGGTGAGTTATAACTCGTTATTCTTGTCAGATTTTTATGTTCTTTTTTTTTTTTTTAGCGCAAGGAGTGCATAATATTGAATTTTCATGAAACATGACAAGGTCATCCGGAAAGATATTTTGGTCAAAGTGCACTTTACTGACTTCAAATTGTAACCTGTAGCTAGCTTTCTTTCCTGTCATTAAGGAAGGTCAGTTCTGGTTCAGTATGTGCCGAGGTCAAAGCTGAATCACATGTGTGCCCAAATATAGGTCCTCCTGACAACTGTGGTCTCTGTCCCATGGCTGCAGTGTGTACAGGAGAGCGAGGCTTATGCGGACAGGCAGCCTTTTCTTAGAGAGAGTAGGTCCAGGGAAAAACGCTGGCTTTCAAAATAAGGAAGAAAGTAGGAGTGTGCAAATTAAATAAAGATAAATTGTTAAAGGTTAACTAGTTTCTCTTGGTGGTGTGATAAGCAAGTGGTATAGTCATTCTCTGGTTCTGCAATATTTAGATGTTTTATTTCAGTCACATAGTGGGAGCTGAGAACAAGTGTGGGTAAACCAAATACAAAATACCTTCACAGAACATAAGCTAAAACCTATTTCCTTAATCCTTCAGTGTTGAATCATAAGTTATGACTGGACCATAAATGTGAAAAATGCCAAAGTAACTCTAGTATTGCCATAGTGTGCTACATACATGCAAGGAAAAGCATATCCAACCTAAAAGTATGCTATCACCATTGCTATTGTATTAGTTTTCTATTGCTATATAATACATTGCTGGAAAGTTAAGAGTTTAAAACACCTATTTATTATTTCAAGATTTCTGTTGATCAGAAGGCGGGGCACAGTGAAACTGGGTTCTCAGCTCAGGGTCTCTCTAGACCAAGCATGTCAAACTCACGGCCTGCAGGCCACATGCAGCCCACAACAAATATTTCTGCAGCCCAGCCAATACAGCGGGATGTAAGAAACATTTTAATAAAAATTTCATCACTTAATCTTTACAATATCCTGTTATACATAATGATTAATATCGAACTATACCGTTCGCTAATGACTGATTACTATAACCGTGTTGCATTCATTTCCCTTACATGCCATATTCACAGGCGCACCATTTCTCCCCACTAATACCGGCAGCGAATATTTTAGCAACCGATTGCCACGTCATTAGTCTTGGACTGACTTGTTTGGTGTGTGCAACAGGAAATATTTTACTTTCAGAGAACAAGAAAAATAGGTTTATTTGCATTACAGTTGTTAATTTGTGCTGTTATTCAGTGCCTGGTAAGTTAATGTTCAAGAAAAATATTAATTTTTATTAAAATGTTCTATTATTTTGTTAACAATTACTCATTTATTTCAGTCCTTTGTATTCAGCTTGTCTCTATCGAAATAAACCTATGTTTCTATGAAAATTGAAGCTTTTGTTTTTTTGCTTCCATATAAACTTAAACCTTGTTTAATTGGCCCGTGTTAGCCTTTGAGTTTGACATGCTTGAGTTTGACATGCTTGCTCTAAACTGAAATTAAGGTTTTGGCAAAGTCATATTCTCATCTGGAGTTCAGGATCCCTTTCCAAGAGTTCAGGGTGTTGGAAGAATTTAGTTCCTTGCAGTTGTAGGACTGAGGTTCCTGTTTTCTTGCTGGCTGCCCTTAGCTCTTAGCTCTTAATGGCCACCCTCAGATCCTAGCCATGTAACCCTCTCATGACAAGATGGTTTACTTCTTCAAAGCCAGTGCTAGAGTCTCTCTACACTCTGCTACTATGGGAAGGGGTCACATTTAATGCAATGTAATCACACGAGTGACTATACTCTCATCTTTGCTACACAACATAGCCTAAACTTTTGGCAACCCTAAACTTTAAGTTCCCATGAAACCATCCTCTTTGACCACTATCTCCGTCTTAGTTATTATATCCAATAGCAGGCTAGAAGCAATTTGTCAATATTATATTATCTATAGATAGAGTAAAAAAAATCAATATTCAAATTGTAACACTGACATTTTCTGGAATAGGAATAAAATAATCAGATGACCACATTTTAATTCTGGGCTATACACTCTGTATAATCACCTCCTTTTGAATGTAACCTTTGATTAGGTTACTTTATAAAGCAAAATTACAGAGTAGTCACTCCCATGATTACATTATGTTATGTAAGACTCCATCTGAGCAGGCTGGAGAGATTCTCTTGCTAGCCTTGAAAAGTTAGCTGCAGTGTTGTGAGAGGATCACATGGCTAGGACCTGAGGAAACTTTCAGGAGCTGAGAATAAGCCCAAGCTGACATCTAGTAAGAAAACGGGGATGTCAAAGAAAGAGTTGCAAGGAATTTAGTTCTGCCAATGACCTGAATGAGCTTGGAAGGAGATCCTGAGCTTCAGATCATATCACATCCCAGATGGCACCTTAATTTTGGCCTGGTGCGACCCTGAGCGCAGGATCAGACAAACGCCTGGCTGGAAGGTTAACCAATGAAAACTGGGTGATAATAAATTCGTGTTGCTTTAAGCTGTTAATTCTGTGGTAATTCTTTATCTAGCATAGAACACTAATATATAAACAAATTGATAAATAAAATAAACAAACTATCAAAATTAGTTTTAGAAATTTTCTGTAGCAACAGTTCTTAATACAGAATCCCAATTGGTCTTATCGAGGAGCTACAGAATTTTCAGACCTTTAAAATGTATTGAAAACTAAAATATACCAAAAAATAAACATACAGGGGTGGGCAAAAGTAGGTTTACAATTGTCCGCATGACAAAAGACATCCAGGTTATGATTGTTACAATAGCTTTAACTCTGTATTGTAAATCTACTATAAACCTACTTTTGCCCCCCGCCCCCGATATTTCTGTGGTACTCCAGAATATTGTAGATGACTAACGAAAGTAAAAGCTCCTTATGTGATGAAAGAATGTCAAACCAGTGGAGATTTAACCATACAACTCCAACAAGGTTAAAAGAAAACCTGAATAATTAATAATGGTAGATATTTGTATTCAGATATGTATACAAAATCAAAGAGCACTTACTTTGAAAATTGTTCTCTGAGAAGACTCGGGGATGATAGAATCCTGCTTTACAAATGCACTGATAGGCTCCAAGCACAAATCCAAGGCCTTTAATCGGCATACACTGTAAAAAAGAAAAGACAGCAATATAGTTGATCAGAGTTTATTTCATAGCATAAAGACCCACAGATATCCATCATTGCAAATGGTAACAGAACTAACACATATTCCAACCTACATTTTTTAAAAGTAGCAAATTAAATATTCTTTCTAAATATATGCCATTACAGCTTCAGTTAGCATACATCTTTAACTCATTCAGTCATCATAGGGAGTAATTACTAGACATAGTTTCTGTTTTCAATGCCACACATATCATCTTACTGCTTTAAGAGATATTTCCAAAGCCTATAAAGATATTTAAAAAGTGATTACATGCTATATATTTTTATCAAAGCAAAGGTAGGTAGGTAAGTAGATGAACAGATATATAGAATTTGAAATGTGAAATTGCTTTTATAGATTAAATATTCATCAAATTTCATCCTTGGGACAAAATAACACAAATTGATAGAATAACAAAACAAAAAATTATAATGCAAATGTAAAAGAGAGAAAAAAAGGTAAGTTAATGATTCCAAAGTTTCTTTACCTAAAATCTGTTACACAGATAAATGTTCTACATGTAGATAAAAAGAAAAAAAAAACAATGATCAGCTTTCAAAATATGTCACATCAATAGACATAATGTACATCTCCCAAAGCTTAATCTTGATGTCTTTCAAGAATATCAATTAACTGCAGCAAAATTCAGCTTAACATACTTCATTTGTGCTACATGGAATTAATAAGCACAAATAACTTCCATTAAAATACAAACGTAAATAAGAAAATAAAAGGGTGTTTCAAGAATCAAATAAACACTGAAATTTCTTGTTTCTTTGGGTTTTTTTGCCAATATATTCTATTAGAAGAGCTTAAGTTATAAAATAACCCTCTGATGCAGAGCTCTTGAGAGAAAGTTTTAAATAATGTAAATAATTCCATAATCTAAGCTTAAATGTTTAGTATCAAGATCAGGGTTACTTATCATGAAAATTCCAGCAAATAGAAAAGTATATATGGGAGAAGTGTGGTCTATTTTCCTTTAACAAGATGGCAGTTTATCCCTGTTTTGCCACAGGTCCCACCTTGTAAGCCTAATAATTTCTTATGCTGGTAAGACTGGAACAGGGCCAGATTGGAAATACAACTAAATTGGGGAACATTCACCTGAAATTATTAACTGAAGTCCACCTGAGAAGGAGACATATATCAAGAAAGAACAGAAAATACCTGGAGGCTGGGGTCTTGTGTATGTTTTTGTGTTGTTTCTTGTTTTGTTTTGTTCTGTCAGCACCTGCACAACAGTTTGCATGACATGGTTGGGGGTGAGCCTCACAGTCAGCCAACCTGAGAGGAGATTCCTCCCATGAATAGGACAACAGCATTCAAGACCAAATTACAACAGGAGAGAACACATAACTCACACAAAGGTCATTCCTAGAGCAGCCAGCTCAGGAGATCCAAGAGACTGCACAGCTGGGTTCCACAAACAATTACTACATAAGACCACCGCAGGAAGACTGAGAGGCATAACAATTTGTTCTAATACATAAAAACAAATACAAAGGGACAGGAAAACTCTGGAGACAAAGAAACCACCCCCAAATGAAAGAAAAGGAAGAAACTCCAGAAAAAGAGCTAAATGAAATGGATGCAAGCAAATGATCAGATATAGCGTTCAAAGTAATGGTTAAAAGGATGCTCAAGGAACTTAGTGATAATTTCAAGAAACCTAGTTTGAACTACAACAGCATGAAACAAGAAATAGGAACCATACATAAGAATCAGTTGGCCCGGCCAGTGTTGCTTAGTGGTTAATGTCGACCTATGAACCAGGAGATCACGGTTCAATTCCTGGTCAGGGCACATGCCCAAGTTGCAAACTCAATCCCCAGTATGGGGCATGCAGGAGGCAGCCAATCATTGATTCATTGATGTTTCTATCTCTCTTTCCCACTCCTTTCCTTTCTGAAATCAATAAAAATATATTTTTTAAAAAAGAATATAGTGGAAGGAATCAAAAGTAGATTAAATGAGACAGAAGTGACTTGGAAGATAAGGTAGAAAAAGACACCCAATTAAAGCAGCAAAAAGAAAAAAAATAATTAAAAAGCTGGAGGATAGTATAAGGAAACTTGGGCACAACATGAAATGTAACATTAGCATCATAGGATACCAGAAGGAGAAGAAATTTATCAAGGAATAGAGAACCTGTTTAAAGAAATAGTGACAGAAAACTTTTCTAACCAAGTTCAGGAAATATAGAGAGTTCCAATCAAGATGATCCCAAAGAGACTTACTCCAAGAAACATCATAATCAAAATGACAAATATTAAAGACAAAGCAAGATCCTTAAAGGCAGCAAGAGAGACATAGAAAGTGACCTACAAGGGAATACCAATTAGAATTTCAGCTAATTTCTCAACAGAAACACT
Organism: Eptesicus fuscus; assembly: GCF_027574615.1. Taxonomy (NCBI): domain Eukaryota; kingdom Metazoa; phylum Chordata; class Mammalia; order Chiroptera; family Vespertilionidae; genus Eptesicus; species Eptesicus fuscus. Next base: position 17,123,316 of record NC_072474.1, read on the forward strand.
GCAGGCCAGAAGGGACTGGCATGAAGTATTAAAAGTAATGAAAAACAAGAACCTGAATCTAAGACTGCTCAATCCAGCAAGGCTATCATCTAAAACTGAAGCAGAAATAAAGAGATTCCCAGACAAAAAAAAGGATAAAGGATATTATTACCACCAAACCAGCATTGCGGGAAATGTTAAAGGGAGTGCTTTAAGAAGAAGAAATTGAGAGAGAGAAGAGTATATATAAAAGACAGTAAATAAGTACCTATCAATAACAACTTTAAATGTAAATGGATTAAATGCTCCAGTCAAAAGACATAGAGTAGCTGAATGGATAAGAAAACACGACCCATATATATGCTATCTACAAGAGACCCACCTCGGAACAAAAGACACAGGTTGAAAGTGAAGGGATGGGAAAAAATTTCCATACAAATGGAAACAAAAAAAAAAGCAGGGGTAGCAATATCTATATCTGACAAATAGACTTGAAAGCAAAGGCCATAGTGAAGAGACTAAGAAGGCCAATACATAATACTAAAAGTATCAATACCACAAGAGGATATAAACCTTATAAATATACTGTATATATTTGGATGACTATAAGGGAGCAATAAAATCATAGTAGGGGACTTTAACACCCTACTAACATCACTGGATAGATCTCCCAGACAAAAAAAAATCAACAAGAAAACAGAGACCTTAAATGACACACTATATCAGATGCTTTTCATTGATATTTACAGAAATTTCATCCCCAAACTGCAGAATATGCATTCTTCTCAAATGCACGTGGTATATCCTCAAAGACAGTACACATGTTAGGACCCAGAGCAAAATACAAGGGCAGATTCAATTCAACTCTCTTGGAAAGAATTTATGAAATAACCACTGGATGCCTAGAAAATTCCCAGAACCAGAGGGAAGAACACCCTATGAAGAGGGAGGCAGAGATTGGAGTGATTTGTCTGTAAACAAAGGAATGCAAAGAATTGCCAGCAACACCAGAATCTGGAGAGACACATGGAACAGATTGTGCCTTAGAGCCTTCAGAGAGAGCATAGCCCTGCCAATCCCTTGATATTGGACTTCTAGCCTCTAGAACAGTAAGATAATAAATTTCTGCTGTTTTAAGCCAAAAACTAACAAACAAAAAGAAAATTCCTATAGAACCTAATTGAAATAATACACACTATTCATAACTATCTAGATTGTATTTCTGAGCTATGTAAATAAAAAGGCAATTATAATATTTACAGATTTGAATTCTAACTTTATCACTTACTAGCTATGTGAATTTGAGCTATTCTCTTAATTTCTCTGAGAATTATTTTTTTTAATTTGTATGAATAATCATTCAGTCAGATTCAGACACAGTATGAAGAAGATATAACCACCAGTATGTCCTAAAAGGTTAAATATGGGGATATAAGAGAAAGAGAAAAATAAGGGATGAGTCCTCAGATTTTGGGCCTGAGCAACCTTAAGAATGGAGTTGTCATTTAGCTGGAAAAGGCTGCAAGTGGAGTAGATTTGAGGGAGAGAACAGTTCAGTTTTGCAAATGTTACATGTGAATTGTCTATTTGAAATTAATTCTAGACATCAAATGGGAAGTCTGCTAGAAAGTAGTATAGAGTTTTTTCTTTAAAAATATTTTTAATCTTCACTGAGAATGTGCTTTTTTAAATTCATCAGAGAGAGAGAGAGAGAGCGAGAGAGAGAGAGAGAGAGAGAGAGAGAGAGAGAGAGAGGTTGCCTTCCATACATGCCCAGACCAGGGAACAATCATAATCTGCAATCTTTTTGGTATTAGAGGGAGGATGCTCCAACCAACTGAGCCACCCAGCCAGGCAGTAATATGGAGAGTTGTTGGGTCTGTATCATTTGGGATTCATTTATATAAATATGATAGATAAACCCAGGAGATCAGATAAGAGTAGATAATTGAGGGAATGGCTTTAGGCAAAGAAGGAAATAGGTCCAAAGTGGTAAGATTCAGGATGCTACAGTGCTAAAAGTTTTGGCAGAAAGGAAGCAGAGAGAATACTGACAAGAGCAATTCAGTGTGCTATCATTATTTCATTAACTAGAATATGCTACTAAAAGCATAACATGTGAAATTTGTCATAAGTTTCATTTATTAAACATTAATCCAGCAAAGACTAATCCAGGTTAACTAAATCCTAGGTACTAAGTATATAATAATGTCTTTTAAATATTTTGCCTCCCCATAATTTGGAGGTTAATGCTATTCATTAAAACAGCATTGATTCCCAGATAATATGATCCAGCTCTACAACAGTGATTCAGTTGAAAATTTTATGTTTTAGATAGATCTGAAGGTATTTTAGAATAATAATACCTCTTTGCTATAAGCTAATGCTAGATCTGAAAGAAAAATGAAGATTTTTAAAGCTTTAGTTGATTAGATAAATATTGCCAAATATAAAGCCCTTTAAACTTAAAAAAAAGTGCTTCCTAATTTTATTATGGAAACACAGTGATATGAATTATTATATTCCTCAAACTACTCTACTCTTAAATTATTTTGTATTATTAAAGAAAAAAGATCAGTCAAGTTAAATTCAGTGAAAGAATATCATCCTGTTGTACTTATTCAAAAAGTACAGGGCTTGCAATAGAACCTAATATGGTATTGCTTACGCACACTTGATTTGGAGTATTCAAGTGATCTTGGTTTATTTTTCTATTAATGTTTGTAAGTTTATACTCGGCTTTCTATACTTTCTTGATGTATACTGCCACCATCATTCCATAGCTACTCTAACTCTGCCACCTCCTAACCAAACTTATACATCTTCAAGATGAGATAATTAGTTTAAAGTCAAATTATTTGTTTGTTTTCTTAATCTCTGTAAGTATGGTATAAGTATGGTAACTACTGAACAAATGTTTAGTGTATTTGAAAAAGGAGCTGCTTTTTGTAATTTTTTCTCATTAGGGATATAGAATATAGGTATATTCTATATCACTTAATACAGGAGGAAAAAAATTTCAAAATTTTACTATAATTTAACATGAATTTAAGATATTTATTTTAGATATCTGCCATATTTATTTTAGATCCTCGAGCTTAAAACTTTCTACTTTATCTTTATAGAAGTCTGAAAGGGTAGAAATGGAAAAAAACAGCATTTATTGCAGTAAGGTAGCTGTTCTGGGGTAACTTTTGATAAACAATGAGCTTCTCATATTAAAAATTGTAGTATCCCTGTGAGTAAGGCAATAATTCACAAAAATCGATGCCCTCTTTGGTGAAACCTAGCAAGCCATCAGCAAAGATTTATTAAGGAGAGCTCTTGAGAACCCACAAAGTCAGGTTCCTAGGAGTAATCCAGATTCAGATAGGAAGAAATGGTGGTCAAGAATTTACAGCAAATTGAATCGATTCCTAGAAACAGACACTCTACCAAGTCTGAGCCATAAAGAAATAAAAATTCCAAAATAAATAAAAGGACCTATAACTAGTAAGAGATTAAATCAGTAATCAAAAACTTCCCAACAGAAAAAGGCCAAGACCAGATAGCCTCAATGTAGAATTCTATCAAACATTTAAAGAATTAATACCAATATTCATCAAGCTCTTTCAAAAAATTGAATACAGAACACTTTCTAGCTCATTCTATGAGGCTAGCATTACCCTGATACCAAAGCCAGACAAAAACACTACACACAGAAAACCTACAGACCAATAATCTTGAATGATATTTATATGAAAATCTTCAACAAAATACTCACAAACCAAATTTAACAGCACATTAAAGGAACTGTATGCTATGACAAAGTGGGACTTATTTCCAGAATTCAAGGATGGTTCAACAAACAAAGATTAATTAATGTAGTATACCACATCAACAGAATGCATAAAAAGCATTTGACAAAATTCAATATTCTTTCATTATAAAAAAAAAAAACCTTCAAAAAACTGAGGAGGAAACTACTTCAACATAATGGCAAAATATGAAAAGCCTATAACTAACTTCATACTCAATGGTGGAAGACTGAAATATTTTCCTCTAAGATCAGAAACAAGATAAGGATTCCCACTTCTATTCAACATAGCACTAGAAGTCCTAGCCATATCCATTAAGCAAGAAAAAAGTTATAAAATATATTCCAAAAGGAAAGGAAGAAGCATAGTTATCTGTTTGCAGATAAATGATCTTAAGGACTTTTATGTAGAAAATCCTAAAAATTTAACACACACAAAAACAAACTGTTCAAACTACATATTCATCTAAGTTCCAAAATACAAAATCTTGTCGAGTTTCCCTGTACACTAACAAAAACCAATCCAGAAAATAAATTTTTAAAAATTCTATTGATAATAACTTCAAAATGAATAAAATATTTATGAATAAACTTAACCAAGGAGGTGAAAGACTAGTAAGTTAACAACTAAACATTGCTGAAAGAAATTTTAAAAACACAAACAAATTAAATGACATCTGTGTGTATGAACTGGAAAATTTAATATTGTTAAAAATGCCCATACCACCTAATCCTTAAATATTCCCCATGATAATTTTTGCAGAAATAGAAAAATACTATCCTGTGATTCATATGGAATATCAAGGACCCCAAATAGCCAAAAATAATATTTAAAAAGAACAAAATTGGAGATCTCACACCTCCATATTACATATTACAAAGCTATTGTAATCAAAACACTGTGGTACAATCCATCATATATAATGGTCAAGTGATGTTTGCAAGGATGCCAGGCCCAAGAAATGGGGGCAAGAACAGTCTCTTCGAAAAATGGTGCTGAGAAAACTGGATATGCATATGCAAAAGAAGGAAGTTGGACCTTCTTTACACCATATACAAAATTTAACTCAAAATGGAATAAATACCTAAGCCTAATACCTAAAAAACATAAAACTCTTAGAAGAAAACTCAGGGAAAATGCTTCATTATGTTGGATTTGTGGAAAAATTCTCAGATATGACACCAAAAGCATAAGCAACAAAAACAAAAATACAGGCAAATGAGATTACATCAAACTTGAAAACTTCTAAATTTTATCTTATGTATTTTTTACCACAATTAAAAATATTTTAGGCCCTGGCCAGGTAGCTCAGTTGGTTAGAGCATCGTCTAGATAAATCAAGGTTCTGGATTCAATCCCCAGTCAGAGCACATACAAGAATCAACCAATGAATGCATAAATAAGTGGAACAACAAGTAGATTAGTTTTCCTCTCTCTCTCTCAAAATCAATAAATTAATAAAAATATTTTAAAAGAGTTTAGAACAACTGGCTTATTTCACTTAGCAAAATAGTCTCTAGGTCCATCCATGCTGTCTCGAAGGGTAAGAGATCCTTCTTTTATACAGTTTCATAGTATTCCATTTTGTAAATGTACCACATCCTTTTATCCATTTATCTACTAATGGGCACTTGGGCTATTTCCAGATCTTAGATATTGTAAATAATCCTTCTATGAACATAGGAGTGCATATATTCTTTCTGATTGGTGTTTGGCATACTTAGGATATATTCCCAGAAGTGGGATCACTAGATCAAATGGCAGTTCCATGTTTAATTTTTTGAGGAAATTCCAAACTGTTTTCAAGAGTGGCTGTCTCAGTCTGCATTCCTACCAACACTGTACTAGGGTTCCATTTTCTCCAAATCCTCACCAGCACTTATTGTTTGTTGATTTATTGATGGTAGCCATTCTGGCAAGTGTGAGGTGATACCTCATTGTAGTTTTAATTTGCATCTCTCAGATGATTAGTGACAAATATTACAATGATCTCACTTATAAGTGGAATCTAAAAGAACAAAATAAATTGAGGAACTAAACAGATCCAAGAAGTATGGATGCATGGAACACAATAACATATCTCAGTGAGGGGTTGGGAGTGGTGGGGAGGAGACAGGAAGAGATTAATCAAAGAACATGTATGCATAACCCATGGACACAAACAATAGCATAAGGAAGGTCTGGAGTGGAACAGGGAGTGGATTGGGGAGGGCAAAAAGGGAGAAAATGGGAGATATCTGTGATACTGTCAACAATAATATAAAAAATATTTTTTAAAAAAGTTTACCTGGGTTGGGGAGTGGGTATGGGCTGGAAGGGGTTGATGGAGGAGAAAGGGGGACATAAGCAATACTTTCAACAACAAAAATAAAAAAATAATTTAGAGTAAAATTTCTTCCTCAACTACTCAATGATGTGTGTGTAAACACTACAGGATTATTGCAACACATACTTGGCATGGCATATAATTCATCTGAACTGCTGATGAACATAATTGCAGAGCAAAACCTTGGCAGTCATGAATATTTTGTGTGGAGGTACTATTGTTGAGCAGTGAAGTGGCTAAAATTAGATATATAAAGGAGGAATCATGTTTGGCAGTTAATGGAAATATTACTTGTGCCTAAGGATCATATTTCCATATGATTTTTAAAAAACTAATTTGGACTGAAAGGAGGAGGCAAAAAATGCAAATACAATAAAATGTATGTAATTCAAAATATTCTAGAAATTGACATTTAAATATATTTTCTCTTTATTTTTTTTTTAAACTCTGTTTTGGAATCTTCCTAAATCATAAAACACTTTCTGGCTTCTCTGACTGAACACCATGAACAGAATATAACATTTTCTTCATGAGTCAGAATCAATTGAACAACAGGTACTAAACTGTACCTTCTGTAGCTATTTAAGGGTCATGGCTACTTTGTCATACACTAAATAGCCCAGACTGCTATACTTCTTGAGTTCTTATGCTTAGTTTTTATGTTTTGTTTTCTTTTCCTTCTTTATTTTGAACAACCTATTGTCATATTTTAATTATAAATATGGACTTTATTCTAGAAGTATCTTTTCCCAACTAAATTATGGTTATAATTGCCTGTATACATGGAAACAAGATAATCAAAAACCAAATCAAGAGTATATCTACACTAATAAAAGAGAAACATGCAAATTGACTGTCTCTCCACTACACCCACCAGCCAATCAGGAGCGAGTATGCAAATTAACCCAACAAAGATGGTGGTTAATTTGCAAAGGCAGGCCCAGAACGAAGACTAAAGACAGCATAGAAGGAAGCCAAGCGCAGCAGAGAAGGGAGCGAAGCAGCGGAGAAGGGAGCAAAGCCCGCCACAGGAAGCCGTATTCTTGCAGGAATAGGCCCGAGGAAGCCCTATTTTTGCAATGGGCCTCTATATACTCAAATCAAGAGTATATCTATATATATAAAAGACTAAGCAATGTTATAATGGGACGACTGGAACAACCAGAATAACTGGTCACTATGACACACACTGACCTCCAGGGGGTAGATGCTCAATGCAGGAGCTGCCCCCAGCCTGCAGGCCCCGATTGCCAATGGGGGCTACCGGCCAACCACGTGGTCCCTCCCCGCAGCCAGCAGGTTCTGAGTGCTCTATCAGGGCGAAATCCCTGGGCTGGGACAGGGAACCAGGGGTGGGTGGCAGTGGATGCGGTCCCTTTCCCAGGGGGACAAGGGCCAGCTCCCTCCTTGGGGCTGGCAGCCAACCTCCTGGATCCCTCCTCCTACCCGTGCCCCCGGCCAGCAGGTCCCAATCACCCAATCGAGGCCCGGCTCCAGGCTGGGATGGGGAACTGGGGGTGGGTGGCAGTGTATGCAGGCAGTGAGGGCAGGAGGAGGTGGGGAGGCAGGGAGGCAGGGAATCATGAAATGGTTGCTTGCAGGCAGCAAGGGAAGGAGGAGGTGGGGAGGCAGGGAACCACATGGTGGCGGTGTGCAGGTGGTAAGGGAAGGAGGAGGCAGGGAGGCAAGGAGGTGGGAGGTGGGGAATTTGATTGGCCCTGATTGCTGGCCAGGCCTAGGGATCCCACCTGTGCACAAATTTCATGCACCAGGCCTCTAGTTCTAGTGAGATAATAAATAAGAAAGAGTAAATAAGATAGTAAATAGTTCATATTTAACAAGTGTTTACTAAACACCAGGCACTATTCTAAGAACTGTATAAATATTAACACATTTAATCCTATACCAATTCTATTATTATTTAATAGATCTTAAAGATGAGGAAATTTAGGTACAGCTTGCTGAAGTTACTTTCCCAAAGTCAAGTATCTGGCAGAGTTAGGATTCAATTCCAGTGGTCTGGTTCCAACAAGAGGAATGACTACCTGCACAAAGTATAGCTACATAACAGAACTCCATATGTGGGAGCAGATGCTACGTCGATCACTTTGGAATCTATTTTATCATTCCAAGACCTTTATTTTTCCATTCTTGCTTTCAGGCAATTTTGCAAATGAATCCATTTGCTGGAGCATTAAGCTTAACCCTTTGCACTCACTTGCTTTTTTCTCGAGCTACTACCGATGCTAACCATGTCGAGTTACACTCGACATCTGAGTGCAAAAGGTTAAAGTAAGTGAAAGTTATTAATTTTAAAATGTACATATCCTATATAATAAAAGCCTAATATGCTAAGTGTCCAGTCATCCAGTTGGCTGTTCAACCAATCAAAGCATAATATGCTAATGATATGCTAAGGCTGCTCAACTGCTCACTATGACATGTACTGACCACCAGGGGGAAGACAGTCAACTGGTCGACCAGTCACTATGACGTGCACTGATCACCAGGGGGCAGATGCTCCAAATGGTAGGTTAGCTTGCTGCTGGGGTCCGGCCGATTGGGACTGAGCAAGATGGGCTGGACACACCCTGGAGCCCTCCTGCAGCCCCTCTCTAGCTGGCCAAACTCCTGTGTCCCTCCCTGACCCCAATCATGCACTGGTGGGGTCCCTCAACCTGGCCTTCACCCTCTTGCAATCCAGGACCCCTCAGGGGATGTCAGAGAGCTGTTTTCGGCCTGATGGCGAAACAACTTGTTGCTATTACATGCACTGACCACCAGGGGGCATATGCTCAATGCAGGAGCTGCCCACTGGTGGTCAGTGCGCTTGCACAGGGGGAGCACCACTCAGCCAGTAGCCAGGCTCATGGCTGGCGAGCACAGCCACCGTGGTGGCAGCACTAAGGATGTCCGACTGCCAGCTTAGGCCTATGGGGAGCAGGCCTAAGCTGGCAGTCAGACATCCCCCAACGGCTCCCAAACTGCAAGAGGGTGCAGATCAGGCTGAGGAACACCGCCCCCCCCTTCCCGAGTGCATGAAATTTGTGCACCAGGCCTCTATAAAATATAATTTAAAAAACACAGTAGCCCAAGCTGGTTTGGCTCAGTGGATAGAGCATTGGACTGTGGATGAAGGGTCCCAGGTTTGATTCTGGTCAAGGGCACATGCCCAAGTTGCAGGCTCAATCCCCAGTAGGGGGCGTGCAGGAGGCAGCCAATCAATGATTCTCTCTTATCATTGATGTTTCTATCTCTCTCTCGCTCTTCTTTCCTCTCTGAAATAAATAAAAATATATTTTTTTAAACAAGAAAGAAACACAGTTAATTCCTACACCTCTTACAAATTTTAAAAATAAGCCTTTCCTGGCAAATATATTGGTATGAGAGATATCTGAGATTTTGCTGATTATGGTTTCTTTCTGGAATTTTTATGGTTTCACAACTTATATTTAAGTCTTTTATCCATTTTGAGCTTATTCTTATGTATAGTGTAAGTTGATCTAGTTTCATTTTTTTTTTGCATGTACCTGTCTAATTTTCACAATACCATTTATTGAAGAGAGTGTCTTTACTCCATTGTATGCTCTTGCCTCCTTTGTCAAATGTTAATTGAGCGCAATGTCTTGGGTCGATTTCTGGGTTCTCTGTTCTGTTCCATTGATCTGTATGCCTGTTCTTGTGCCAGTACCAGGCTATTTTGATTACAGTGTCTTTATAGAGACAATTGGGACTAAAAACATAAAAAACATAAAAAAAAACTCTGCAGAGCAAAAGAAATCATCAACAAAACAAAAAAGGGAGCCCACTGTATGGGAGAAAATATTTGCCAATGATACATATGATAATAGGTTAATTTCCAAAATATATAAGGAACTTATACTACTTAACAAAAGGAAGACAAATAATTCAATTTAAAAATTGCCAAAGGACATACAGATGGCCAAAAGGCATATGAAAAAATGCTCAAAGTCAGTAATCATCAGAGAGATGCAAATAAATATAATATCTACCTCACAACTGTCAGAATGGATACCATCAACAAATTAACAAATGTAAATGTTGGCGAGGTTGTAGAGAAAATGGAACCCTAGTACACTGCTGGTGGAAAGGCATACTGATGTAGCCACTATGGAAAACAGTGTGGAGTTTCCTCAAAAAATTAAACATGGAACTTCCATTTGACCCAGTGATCCCACTTCTAGGAATATATTCTAAGAATCCCAAAACACCAACCAGAAAGAATATATGCACCCTATGTTCTTAGTAGTACTATTTACAATAGCTAAGATCTGGAAATAGCACAAGTGTCCATCAACAGATAAATAGATAAAAAACTGTACATCTACACCATGGCATACTATGCTGCTGTAAAAAAGTAGGGTCTCTTACCCTTTGAGGCAGCATGGAAGGACCTGGAGAGTATTATGCTAAGTGAAATAAGCCAGTCAGAGAAAGACAAGTATCACATGATCTCACTCATATGTGGAAGCTAATGAATAAAATAGATAGATGAACAAAACGATCCAGAGACATGGAAGCATGGAACAGACTGATGAATCTCAGAGGGAAGGCTTGGAGTGTAGGGCAGGGGAAGAGGCAGAGAGGAAGAGGGATTAACCAAAGAATTTATATGCATAATCCATGGACACTGACAATAGTGTGGCAAAGGCTTAGAGGAGTTGCAGGGTGGGGTGGAGGGGGGTCAATGGGGCGAAAAAAGTTGGACATCTGTAATACTTTCAACAATAAAGATAAATTAATAAAATAATAATAAGCTTCTCCCTTTGCAACACAGAGTTCTCAGCTCAAGTCTTAGAAAATGAACCTTCATATCAGGGATAAACATGGAGTATCTATTCTCTATTTGAATTCTAAAAACAGAAACCCCTTTGTGTCTAAGGAGAATCATGATGCTTAGTCACAAATTAAACTCAGCAAGGATAGCAATAGGGACCAGGGGGCTTTCATGGCAGTCCAGATGGTCACTTCTTTATCTTTGCAAATACACATCTCTGCTCTGTTTTGACAGACCTATCTAATTCTAGAAGGGATTTATTGCTATAATGAATTTACTGAGGCTTATTCATAAAGCAGACAGCAGTACCACAGAAGCATAAAGAAAGATAAAAGGCTTCATACTGGCAAGATGAAGTAGTAACTGGGTCTACTGGAATATTTTTAAAATACATCACCTTTTACTCCTTCTATGCAACTTGTGAAGAAATACTGTGAAATGTTGAATCTGCTAATTTGGGAGTGGGTTTGGGAGGAACTGGTATTAAAACAGGTGTATTATGCTAATATCCAGTGGCTCTTCACTACAACTATTTGCAAGTTTATTAAAACAAAAGGAAAACACTCAAACAGAGGAAATCTAAAAGGCCTCTAGACAATGATAGGGTACACATCACCCACATATTTCATCAAACAATATTCCAGAAAAATAAAACCTCATGAATAACAAATAATGTAGTATTTCACCAGGGAAAAACCAAACTACATTGTGTCTCTATTCTTCATTGGCTTCCAGACAGAAAGATGGGGGGGAGGGGCGGGGGGGAACGAGAGTGGGGAAAGGGGAATGAGAGGATGTTTTCTTTTATGACATAGTTAAAATAAAAAAAGAAACTGTTTGCTATTATTAAGTTTTGAAATGTTTCTGTTATAGTCAGTGGAACCAGCTCTCACAAAAGCAGGGCTAAAGGATGACAAAACAGCATCTGACATGGACACATTACATGTCTACCAGCTTCACACTGATAGAGAGAAAGATACTTCATAGGGGTTTGAAACTGACTAAAGAAAATATATGGATTATACCTCATTAGCTGAGCAAGCACACTTTTCCAGACCCTCCTGCAGAAATAGCTCCAAAGGCTTTTTAAACCCAATACTTAATATGCTCAACATTTTCAAAAAAATGAAACACTGTCCTTCACTAAACCACAAACTCACTATGATGCATCTATGCTCTGCTTTTGACAACTTGTGCTTTTTGTGGTTACAGTTCATAAGCACTGGGGACTCCCTTGTCATCCTTTTCTTAATTAAGCTCCAGCTTACTAAACTCCATCTATGCTATTTGCTGCAACAACAAAGAGGAACAAAGCCATGGTCTAGTTCTCAGAGAATTTACAATACACAATAAGCTTCTCCCTTTTCATAAAAGCAAAATCAGAGCTGCTATATGGTGCTCTACCCTGTTCACAACTAAAGGGCTTCATGAATGTATGTTTCTTTTTGAGAAGTCCATCTTTAGACATTTTTCTATTCCTAAGAACAAATGTTAATAGGATACATATACTATGATTTTCAATTTTATAAAATTGAAAAAAATTTAAAAGCTTTATAAAGTACTGTTTAAGGATATATACATATGTGAAATGATAAAGAATAAAAGTGATATACATAAAATTCAGGATAATGATTATCTCTTGGTAGAGCAGATGAATATAGGATGAAGAAAGGACATGTAGAGGTGTTTTGTGGTACTGATAACAATTTATTTTTCAAGTTGGATAATGGGTAAGATTGTCTTCATTGCAATATTCACAACTCCTAGCACAGTGCCTGAAATATAATAGGTACTCAATAAATATTACTGAAGTGAGGGAAGAAGGGAGGGAAGGAAAATGTGCTTAGTTTCTGGCTATGATATATTACCTTGTAACAGGCTGAAATTCCAACCCAAAACACTTAGTACATGTGAATAAAATAAATGAATGAATGAATGAAGGAAGGAAGGAAGGAAGGAAAGAAGGAAGGAAGGAAGGAAGGAAGGAAGGAAGGAAAAAAGAAGGAAGGAAGGAAGGAAAAAAGAATGGAAGGGAAGGGAAGGGAGGAAGGAAGGAAAGAAGGAAGGAAGGGAGGAAGACCTATGTGGAGGCATCAGAAAGTTGCCAATGGAGCCAAATTAAGGGGCCAAGGATCTGAGAAAAAAAAAATGTATAGAAGTTTTACACTCTGTATTTCTGTATCAAATTAAATAGTTGATGATATGAGGTATTGAGGGAAGACTGAGAGTCCAGACAGATGAAAGTGGGTAAGAAGTAGAGTAGACAACAAGGTTTTGGTAATCACATAGGCATGAGGAAAAAAATATCAAGTTTGGGGCTTCAAAAATACTCAAGTCCTAATGACAAAATTCCAAGAGAGAATAGAAGTTCAAAGAAATGAGACTGAGCCTCAAATTTTTTGTTTGTTTACTTTTTAAGTGGTCTAAGGTAAAAGTCAAAGAAGCAAAGCAGAAACTTGACATGAACTTAGTTGAGTTTTTGGCCCTACCACAATGTTAAAATTCTGAACTGGAGTTTAGGATCTTCCCAGGATAAAGGATTCTAGTAAACATCTAAGGTTCTCAGTGATCCCCCTAAAATGCTATATCCTATAAGTGAAAGTGAATAAGAAGTAGTCTTAGCCTTTCACAGACTACCCTCCATCTTTGGGACATCTCAAGTACCAGTTGGATTGATATGATCTGTCTCTATATGGTTACTCATCAGAGATAGGGTAAAGCCTCTTTGGAAAAAGGTAACACATCCAGAATCACTTAACAACACAATGTCTGGCACATTATCTTAAATTACCAAACACACCAAGAAAAAACTGACAATATAAACAGATTCACAAAAGAGAAGGTACTCAAGTTACTGACACAGATTTTCAAAAACTATAACCAGTATGTCCAAGAAAGTAGAGGACAATAATATAGAATTTCCAGAGAACAGATATTCTGGAACTAACAAAACCAGTATTGGACACCAGAGAAGAAAGAATAAGCCAACTAGAAAATAGATTAGCAGAAAATATCCAGGCTACAGCTTAAAAAAAATAATGAGTGGAAATATAGAAAAGAACTGCAAGGGACATGTGGATCATAGAGAAGGGACCTTATATATATGTATTTTGAAAGAAGAAGATAGAAGCAATCTATATATATAAAAGCCTAAGCAACCGTCGCAACAGAAACAACCAAACGGACGACCGAACAGGCTACATGGGGCAACCAGGCCAGCAGGGGTGTTAGTGAGGGACGACCAAATGACTGAGCAGCAGGCTGCGTGTGGTGACCAGGTCGGCCAGGGGGTTAGTGAAGGATGACCAAACGACTAAACAGAGGGCTGTGTGGGGTGACCAGGCCAGCAGGGGGGGGGGCAGTGAGGGGTGACCAGGCTAGCAGGGGGCAGTTGGGGGCAACCAGGCCAGCAGGGGGGGCAGTAAGGGGCAACCAGGCTGACGGGGGGGGGCAGTTAGAGATGACCAGGCCGGTGGGGGGGTCAGTAGGGGGAAACCAGGCTGGCAGGGGGGGCAGTTGGGGGTGACCAGGCCAGCAAGGGGGTTAGGGAGGGATGACCAAATGATGGAACAGAGGGCTGTGTAGGGTGACCAGGCCAGCAGGGTGGTTAGTGAGGAACGACCAAATGACTAAACAGCAGGCTTCGTGGGGTGACCAGGCTGGCAGGGAGGTTAGTGAGGGATGACCAAATGACTGAACAGCAAGCTGTGTGGGGCGACCAGGCCAGCAGGCGGGGGGCAGTGAGGGGTGACCAAAGGACCGAAGAGCAGTCTGTGTAGGGTGACCAGGCTGGCAGGGGGGGCAATTAGGGGTGACCATACAGGTGGGGGGGCAGTGAGGGGCAACCAGGCCGGCAGAGGGGGGAAGTGAGGGGCAACCAGGCTGGTGGGGGGGGAGGGGAGTTAGGGGTGACCAGGCTGGCAGGGGGGATAGCTGGGGGTGACCAGGTCATCGGGGGGGGGCAGTTAGGGGTAATCAGGCAGGCAGGCAGGTGAGCAGTTAGGAGCCAGTGGTCCCAGATTATGAGAGCTATTGGAGAGGGTGCAGGCTGGGCTGAGGGGACCCCCCTCCCTGGGCACTAATTTCATGCACCAGGCCTCTAGTATTAGATGAAAGATATCTAGCTACCAATTCAAGAAGTGCTATATACCGTAAAGTGGATAGACATCTCAGTCTAATTGCAAAATGAAAAGGGAGCCTATTGCATGGGAGAACATATTTGCCAATGATACATGTGATAAAGGTTTAATTTCCAAAAAATATAAAGTACTCATACAGCTCAACAGAAGGAAGACAATCAACTAAAAAATGGGCAGAGGGCTTAAATAGACACTTTTTCAAAGAGGACATACAAATGGCTAAGAGACATATGAAAAAATGCTCAATGTCACTAATCATCAAAGAGATGAATATTAAACTACAATGAGGTATCGTCACACTGCCGAATGGCTACCATCAATAAATCAACAAACAACAAGTGCTGGCGAGGTTTCAGAGGAAAAGGAACCCTAGTATACTGCTGGTGGGAATGCAGGTGCAGCCACTATGGAAAACAGTGTGGAGTTTTCTCAAAAAATTAAAAATGAAACTGCCATTTGACCCCATTATCCCACTTCTAGGAATATATTCTAAGAATCCCAAAATACCAACCAGAAAGAATACATGCACCCCTATGTTCATAGCAGTATTATGTACAATAACTAAGATCTGGAAACAGCCCAAGTGCCCATCAGTAGATCAGTGGATAAAATGCTGTGGTACATTTACACCATGGAATACTATGCACCTGTAAAAAAGAATGATCTATTGCCCTTTGAGATAGCATGGAGAGACCTGGAGACTATTATGCAAAGCAAAATGAGCCAGTCAGAGAAAGACAAATATCATATGATCTCACTATATATGGAATCTAGTGAACAAAATACACTGGTGAATAAAATAGAACCAGAGACATGGGAACATGGAGCACACTGATGAATCTCAGAGGGAAGGGGGTGGAGGGGAGAGATTAACAAAAGAATTTATCTGCTTATATGCATTGCCCATGGACATAGACAATAGGGTGGTGAAGGCCGGGGGTGGAGTGGGAACTGGGTAGAGTGGGACAATGAGGGGGGGAAGGGGGGACATCTGTAACACTCACAAGAATAAACACACCAAATTATCTTAAAATAACCAGAAGATAAAATAAGCATAGTTAGCTTTCAACAATAAAGTTTTTTTTTGTTTTTTTTTAAAAAGCATATTTATAACTGAATAGCAAGAAGTTCGACAAATGAATTCAGCATAGAAACAATAGGAGCCAGAAAATAATCGGCTGATATCTTTAAAGTGCTAAAAGGGGCAAGAATAAACAAACAAAATCACTACAACTGTATTCCAAGGGGGGGGGGGGGGATCCCTTCAAATGTGAATGAAATTGAAGCTATTTCAAGTCAAACAAAACCTGAAGAAAATTCCTCATCACCAAATCTATGGCAGAAGAAATGTTAAAGGAATTTTCAAGCAGAAGGAAAATTATGTGAGGGCACAAAATGCAGGATAGATTGAATAGCAATGGGAAGTAAATATGTGGATAAATCTAAATTAATATATACTGTATAAGACAGTAATAGTAAGAATAATGTCTTATGGGCTTTCATTATATTTTCAATTAAGTGCAAGGCAAAAGGCAAGAGAAGGACAAATGTGATTAAAAGGTGCTGATATCTTATTTGTCTGAAAAAGGTAAAAGGAATAAGCTACACCAGTTTATAATAAACCAAGGATGCATGCTGTAATCCATATAATAAGTGCTAAAGTATAGAAAAATAGTGTATAACAGACAAAGAGAAAAAAGAAGTGGAATAATAGTAAAAAGAAATATTAGATTAATGCCAAATAAGGGAGGGAGGGAGAGAGAGAGAGAGAGAGAGAGAGAGAGAGAGGAGAGAGAGAGAGAGAGAGAGAGAGAGAGAGAGAGAGAGAGAATGGGATAGAGAAAATATATTAAGATATTCTATATGCATAAAATAAAAAAGGAAAGGAAGAAGAAAAATAGCAGAAGTGGGCGATCTGATTTCTAACAGTGATTTCTTTTAAAATTTGCAATCATTGTTATGCCCTGGCCAGTGTGACTCAGGTGGTTGGGCGTCATCTCATGCAGAAGGTTGCCTATTCAATTCACAGTCAGTGCACATACTAGGGTTGGGCATGCAGGAAGCAGCAGATTGATCTCTCTCTCTCTCTCTCTCTCTCTCTCTCTCTCTCACCTTCTCCTTTCCTCTCCCTAAAAATCAATTTTAAAATATTTTTAAAATAATAATAAAAAGTTATGAAATAATAAAATTTGCAATGATTGTCTTTCTAGTGATTATAAGAAAGCAATTTCATTTTTTATTGAGGCCATTTATTTTTATGATGTCTGCTCACATTGTTAAGCAAAAATGGGAAAAACTAATGTATGCTGTTAGAAATCAAGATAGTCATTACCGGAAACCAAGATGGCGGCATAAGGTAAACACCTAACTGTTGCCTACCACAACAATTTTGAAACTACAACTGGAAAACAGAGCGCACACAGTCCAGAACCACCGGAAAGCGGGCAGAGTGGAAAACCTACAACTAGAGAAAAAAATAGAGGGGGATGCTGAGCCTCAGGAGCTGTGGAGGTGCGGAGATCCATGAGCGCGGAAAGGGCGGGCGGCTGAATACGTGGCAGGCTTGCTCGCAGCGCACGCGCGGAGAGGGAGGGCAGCTGACGCTGCGTGGCTAGCTTTCTCGTTTGGGAGAAAAACAAACCTCCCGACTGCACTGAAATCCAGCTGCGGTTGGGGAGAAACTGGTCTGTTTGGCAGCGGGCGAGGCTCGAAAGCTGCCTTCTCTTAGAGGCGCGCAGCCATTGATTAGGGCACGGAAGAACCAGCCCTCTTAGGGCGGCGGATGGAAATGAAGTTTGTCTGCGCCATTCTGAGACTCCGCCCTATCCAAGCTGAGCACAGCCCTCCCAGTGACTGGATTTCTCGTTCGGGAGAAAAACAAAACCTCCGGTCTGCACTGAAATCTAGCCCCAGCTGGGGAGAAACTGGTCTGTTAGGCAGCAGGAGAGGCTCGAAAGCTGCCTTCTCTCAGAGGCGCACAGCCATTAATTCGGGCACGGAGAAACCACCCCTCTTAGGGCGGAGCAGACGGGAAACCAAAGCTTGTCTGCGCCACCCTGACACTCCGCCCCATCCAAGCTGAGCACAGAAGCTCTCCTAGTGGAGACACTGCTGATCCTCACAGCCAACTGGCTTGGAGATCAATTCCCGCTAGTGATACCAACAATCCCAACCACTCTGAACTCCAGTTTCTGGGGACACGCGGGGGACCCAGACGCCTATGGGACTCTCGGCCATCGGTCGGAGAGTGAGAGTGACTTTTCTGTCGGTGTGGACGACACCAGATTTCAACCACTCTCACAAGGGACACATTCAAGAGGCAGACTCAGTGAGCACCAAAGCCCTACTGTGTCTCCAGCACAGCAATTCTTCCGTTATAGACACAGCAGGCCCTCACAACCAATTGGACCAGAGGTCAATTCCTCCCAGTGTACCAACAGCAATCAGGGCGTTTAACTACACCAAGACTTTCCACTCAGCCCACAAAGGGGAGATCGAGAGCGACCACCTAGGCTGATTGGGGAAGCTGAGCTACCGGCCCCTATAGGTCACCGACCACACAAAGCCGCTCCATCAACACAGGGAGGCAGCCAAAATGTGGAGACATAGAAGTATGTCACAAGTAGGAGAGATAGATGAAAGCAAACTAATGGATGACACAGTGTTCAGAACCATATTTATAAGGTTACTCAAGATTCTTCTAAAAACCACTGAGAAACTTGAAGAGACCTTCAAGGACCTTAATGAGAATACCAAAAAAATGGAAAAGGACCAGTCAGAAATGATGCATACACTGTCTGAAATAAAGAATATACAGAGTAGACCACCGCACCCGAAGAGTCAAACCAAAGATCTGGAATACGAGGAAGAAAAAAACACCCAACCAGAGAGGCGGAAAGAAAGAAGAATCCAAAAGTGTGAGGATAGCATAAGGAGCCTCCAGGATGGCTTTAGGCGTACCAATATCCGAATTTTTGGGGTGCCAGAAGAGAGAGAGCAAGATACTGAAAACCTATTTGAAGAAATAATGACAGAAAACTTGCCCTACCTGGTTAAAGAAATAGACTTACAAGTTCAGGAAGCGCACAGAACCCCAAATAAGAGGAATCCAAAGAAGACCACACCAAGACACATCATAATTAAAATGCCAAGGGCAAAAGACAAAGAGAGAATCTTACAAGCAGCAAGAGAAAAACAGTTAGTTACCTACAAGGGAGCACCCATACGACTGCCAGCTGATTTCTCAACAGAAACTATGCAGGCCAGACGGGAATGGCAAGAAATATTCAAAGTGATGAATAGCAAGAACCTACAACCAAGACTACTCTACCCAGCAAAGCTATCATTCAGAATTGAAGGGCAAATAAAGAGCTTCACAGATAAGAAAAAGCTAAAGGAGCTCATCACCACCAAACCAGTATTATATGAAATGCTGAAAGGTATTCTTTAAAAAGAGGAAAAAGAATAAAAAAGTAAAGATAAAAATTATGAACAACAAATACATATCTATCAACAAGTGATTCTAAAAATCAAGTGAATTAAAAATCTGATGAACAGAATAAACTGGTGAACATAATAGAATCAGAGGCATAGAATGGGAGTGGATTGATAATTCTCAGGGGGAAAGGGGTGTCCGTTTGGGGGGTATGGGAAGAGATTGGACAAAAATCATACACCTATGGATAAGGACAACGGGGGGGAGGGAACCGGGTGATGGGGAGATATGGGGGAGAAAAAGGAGAAACAATTGTAATAATCTGAACAATAAAGATTTGTTTAAAAAAAAAAGATAGTCATTACCTTTGAAATGGGATGAGTGGGACAGTGATCGCAAGAGAGAAAAACTTGACTTTTTTGCTGGTAATATTATCTTTTACCATCTAAGATTTGTTAAACAAGCCTGGGAATTCTGTGCTCAGTTCCATATGTAGTCTGCGCATCAGTTAAACTGTTTAAAAGTAATCAAGTACTACTATGAGAAACCACATCACACCCACTAAGATGGCTAAAATTAAAAAGTCAAATAAAATAAAATTTAAAAGTGTTGGTGAGGATGCAGAGAAATTGGAATCCTCATAAATTGTTGGAGTGATTATAAAACAGTACAGCCACCTTGGAAAAACAGTTTATTGGTTCCTTTAAATATTAACATAGTTTCCATATGACCCAGCAATTCCAGTCCTAAATGTATACCCAAGAGAACTAAAAATATATGTCCACACAAAACTGTGCACAGAGTTCATAGGAGCATTATTCATAATAGCCAAAATGTGGAACAACTTGAGTGCCCATCAGCTGATGAGTGGGTAAATAAAATATGATCTATCCATCTACAGTAAGTCCTCAACCTCATCAATAAGTTCATGGAAACTGTGATCTTAAGCAAACAGTGTAGAACAAAATCAATTTTACCATGGGCTAATTGATATAAAGAGTTTAGTTCTAATGACATACTTATGATTACAAAATCATCAACAACTTCTAAATAAAGACCCAAACACTTCTATTATTAAATATTGAAATAAATATGAGTCACCATATACTCAAGAAATATTAACAGTAATAACCAGTAAGTTAATTATTTTCAAACCTGCGTATTACAGCCCTAGAAAACAAACAAAGATTTTGGTACTGGCAATAGGATGCTGCTGAAAACAATTTTTTTTTAAATTTAAAAAAATGTGGCAGCAGCTCTTGAACTGGCTAATGTGTAGAAACTGGAGGAGTTCTGAGGTGCATTACTAGAAAAAGTCTAGATTTCTGTGACGGGACTGTTGGTGAAGACTCAGAAAGAAAAAAAGTAGAGTTAGAGAAAATTGTTAGAGAATACACAAATAATCATGAACAGAAGGTTTGTGTATGTATGGATAATGGACAACAAAAGGGGTTCTATAGTAACCTCACAGGATGCAGTAAGGGTCATAAATTCCTTACTGGGCAGGTCATGGTGGGTGGTCATGACCCAGGCCTAATAAAAGGTTTATCTGTGACTTAAGCAAGCCCTGTTCATTGTTCTTGTGCATCTAGACTCTAGATTCTAGAGTAACACACCTTTAAATGCTAGAGTAACCCTCTTTTGTAGACCTCTGGGAGACATAACCACCATCAAGGGAACATATAACTTTTACTACCCTATACCTTGCTTTCACACACCTTCATGTAATCTTCCTTGAGTTCCCTCCTAAATTCCAAATGTATAAGAGAAACTGCAAGGCTGTCATTCTCCAGCACATTTGAGATCTTGCTTCCCTATATATTATCATGTGGCTCAAACAAACTCTTATAAAAATTCTCTACAGACTTGGACGTTTCTTACATCAACAGCATATTAAAAGGCCATTCTGGTGAGCTCTCTGATGGAAATGAGAAACAATACTTTAAACTGGATGAAAGATGATCCCTATTATAAAGGGGGAAGGCACTTTTGTGGAAGAGAGAACTTGCAAGCCATGAAAATGAATATTTAGCTGAGGAGATTCCTAAGCAAAATGTTGAAGGTGCAGTCTGGGTCCTCCTGATTGCTTACAGAAAAAAAACGTGAGAGGATAAAGATAAATGGAAGAAGAAATTGTTAAGTAAAAAGGAAATTAGAACCTAAGATTTGGAAAATCTTTGCCAGCCTGTCCATATCACAAAAAATGAGAATGTGTTTGGAGAATACAAAGGGTGTGGCTGGACAACAACTCAATAAAGAGATTATGGGATTACACAAGCAGAAATATTGTCAGTTTAAAATCAAGGGAATGGAGACAAAAATAAAAGAAGGTTGTACAATTTCTTAAATCCAATAGGACAAGATGATAGGGTTACTCAGCTATGAGCATGCTTTATCCTTCAAAAGAAGGGGAAAATGTCCCCAAAGGCAATTCAAAGAGCATCAGGGCTTCCACTCCCAGGATAGTCCGATGGTACAGGGCTAGCTAGCTCCAGTGTGGGGTCAACCTCACAGAGAGCTGTACTGGTGGGCCTTTCTAGAGTGTTGAAGGCAGAGCTAGGGGGGTGATGCTGCCTTCCCAGTGGCCTGGAGGATAGAGCATCAAATCAAAGAGGATTGTTCTTCTGCCTTAAGATCTAGCAGAATTTGCCTGGCTGTTTCAAACTTGCTTGGGACCTTTCCCCACTTTGTTACTTCTGATTTCTTCCTTTTGAGGTTGAATAGAACTAAATGTCTGTCCTATCCTTATCCTTATCCCTATCTCTATCCCACCATTATAGATAGTCTTCAGAAAGGAAGACTGAAGAACATTTTGATTAACCTGAAAGAAGACATATAAATAATAAAAAAATAAATATAAAATGGATGGTAGATTTAAATACTAATTATAGCCGAAACCGGTTTGGCTCAGTGGATAGAGCGTCAGTCAGCCTGCGGACTGAAGGGTCCCGGGTTCGATTCCGGTCAAGGACATGTACCTTGGTTGCGGGCACATCCCCAGTGGAGGGTGTGCAAGAGGCAGCTGATCGATGTTTCTCTCTCATCGATGTTTCTAACTTTCTACCCCTCTCCCTTCCTCTCTGTAAAAAATCAATAAAATATATTTAAAAAAAAAAAATAAATACTAATTATAGTAATAATTACAATATATATGCTTGAGATAAGTACTTCATATAAAACATTTAGATTGTCAAATTGGACTAAACAAACTTAAAGAGCTGCTAACAAGATACATTTTAAATACAAGAACACAGAAATAGACTAAATAAAAGGATAGAAAATATCTTTTTTTAAATGTATTTTATTGATTTTACAGAGAGGAAGGGAGAGGGATAGAGAGCTAGAAACATCGGTGAGAGAGAAACATTGATCAGCTGCCTCCTGCACACCCCCTACTGGGGATGTGCCCGTAACCAAGGTACATGCCCTTGACCGGAATCAAACCCTGGACCTCCCAGTCCGCAGGCCGACGCTCTATCCACTGAGCCAAACCGGTTTCGGTAGAATAGAAAATATCTTATCTGGAAGTCTACCAGAAGCAAATCCTGAACAAGGATTTGAATATGAATATTTTATATAGGAGATAATTCCATGACAATGGAGAAAGAGAGTAATGGAGACAGGAAAAGAAAGACAATCAAATAAATGATGCTTCATCAATACAGTTGCTATCTGGCACCTGGGACTTAATTCCTCAAGGGAATTCTGGAAGTCATCATAGAGTATAAGCTGAGCTACCTGAACCTCAGCTCAGACCTACCCCATCTCATTAAATCTCTGTCTGGCACTTGAACTTTCCATAATTTAGTCAACATATATAGTTCTCAGGCAACTGGAAATCTAGCCCATGTACCATAATCAATAGTAAAATCTGAGGTTCTCCTGAAGATAGTGAAGTAGGTGAAATCTACAATAACTTCCTCCCATGACCATATAAAAATTAAAACGAAACTATAGAATAATCAACCAGGAGAACCATATGAAGACTAGCTGAACAGAAGTCCTATAACTAAGGATATACAGAAGAAGCCCCATAGAGACTGGTAGGAGGGACAGAGACACCGAAAGAAGCCCCATAGAAACTGGTAGGAGGGACAGAGACACCTTACATGCACATGTGGCTGTTGATAAACTGGAGGTACATCTCAGCAGCAGAGGGCCCCTTAAGAGCAAGGGGTCTCAGCACCACACCAGGCTTCCCTGGAACATCAGTGCTAGGAAGAGGAGCTCACATAACATCTGGCAGTGAAAATCAGTGGGGATCCTGTCCACCCAGGTGAGACAAAAGGCTTCTGGATCAACCAAAGGACTTGTATGCATGCATATAAGCCTAACCAATGGACACAGACAACAGGGGGGTGAGGGCACGAATGGAGAGGTGCGGGGGCAATGGGGGGATAAGGACAAATATGTAATACCTTAATCAATAAAGAAATAAAAAAACAAAACAAAACAAAACTAACAAAAAAGGCTTCTGGAAACCCAAGTGTCCTCTAAAAGAGACAACGCACAAACTCTTGCTTGCAGGCACTCACTCACCCTGGGTTCCAGCAAAGGAACAGTGGCTGAAGGGGTGCCAGAGTCATATGAGAAAAGACTGAATTATGTGGCTTCAGGATGAGGGCTAGAGGGACAGCTGTCAATGTCCCTGTTTTGAGTCCTATCACACACAGCCCAAAGGCACCTTCTTTCCTGAGTTGCGTGCCCCAACACAGAATCAGCCTGGTAAGCTACACTGCCCTGATGAGGCCCTGAGGCTGCCCTCCCTACCCAACTCATGCATGACCCAGAGTTTTGTCTGCATCAACCAGCCTGGGCCAGCATGGCAGTCTCTCTTAAAATACTTGAATTCCAATCAAGGTTGTGGAATGCCAGAGACATACAGGGAGAAACAGAGTTGTTTGGCTTTGGGACAAGCGCCATCTGCCCATACAGCTAACAGGAGTCACTTTTCCTGTGTTAAGCCCTCCTTTCACACAGCCAAATCTTCATCTGCATTAGCCTTTTAGTTTTTTCTCAGTTGATGTTAGCTGTGGATTTGTCATATACAGCCTTTTTATGTTGAGGTATCTTCCCTCTATTCCAAGTTGGGGTGCTGAATTTTGTCAAATGCTTTTTTGCATCTCCTGATATGATCATATAATTTTTTAATCCTTCAATTTGTTGATGTGGTACATCACATTAATTCATTTGCAAATATTGAACCAACTTGCATCCCAGTTATAAATCCCACTTGATCACACTGTTTGATCTTTTTAATGCACTTCTGAATTCAGTTTGCTAATATTTTATTGAGGATTTTTCCATTTATCATGAATATTGGCATATAATATTCTTTTTTTATAATGTCTTTGTGTGGTTTTTAGAATCACGATAATGCTGGACTCAGAAAGAGTTTGGGAACCTTCTCTCCTCTTGAATATTTTGAAATAACTTGATAAGGATAGCTGCTAATTTTTTTTTAATGTTTGGTAAAAATCACTTGCGAAATCATTCGATCCAGGGCTTTTGTATCTTGGAAAAATTTTTATTACTGATTTGATTTTGTTGGTCATAATTGGTCTGTTCATATTTTCTGTTTCTTCTTGATTCAGTCTGGTAATTTTTTATGTTTTTAAAAATTTATCCATTTATTTCAGATTGTCCAGTTTGTTGGCATAGTAATTGTTGGTAGTATTTTTTTATAATCCAGTAGACAGATGAAGGAGAGGATTGAATCAACAATATGGAAGACAAGGTAGCAGAAAACACCCAATCAGAAAGCAAAAAGGAAATAGTTTAAAGGTTCTCTGGGAAAACATTAAACATATCAACAAGTATGAACTGGAGGATCTTTTTGCAGAAATAATGACTGAAACTTCCCTAACCTGGTGAAGAAAAAAGACATACAAGACCAGGTAGCACAGAGTACCAAACCAGATAAACCCAAAGAGGTTCACACCAAGACACATCATAATTAAAATGGCAAGGTTAAAGACAAAGAGTGAATCTTAACAGCAGCAAGAGCAACAGAGTTAATTACCTACAAGGGTGCTCCTATAAAACTGTGAGCTGATTTTTCAAGATAAGGAAAAGACAGAGAGTCCCACTTTCACCATTCTCATTCAACATAGTACTGGGAGTTCTAGCCACAGCAATCAGATAAGAAGAAAAAGAAAAAGAAACCCAAATTGGAAAGGAAGAAGTGAAAGTGTCAGTATTTGCAAAAGATATGATATTGCATATAGAGAACCCCAAACATTTAACAAAAAATCTATTAGAACTAATAAATGAATTCAGTAAAGTAGGATAATACAAAATAAATATTTAGAAATTGATTCTATTTTTATATACCAATAATAAACTATCAGAAATAGAAGATAATAAAACAATCCCATTTATAATTGAATTTTAAAAATGCCTAGGAATAAGTTTAACTACGGATGCAAAATACCTGTATTCCAAAAATTATGAGACACTGAATTAAGAAACTGAAGAAGATGCAAATAAATAGAAGCATGAATAAGGAGCATTAACATTGTTAAATGTCCACACTATCAAGCAATCTATAGATTCAATGCAATCACTATAAATATAGTAAAGGATTTTTCACAGAACTAGAAAAAAATAATCCAAAATTTTATATGAAAACACAAAAGACCTCAAATAGAACAGCAATTTTGGGAAAGAAGAACAAATTGGAGATATCACATGACCTGATATCAAACTATACTATAAGTCTATAGTAATCTAAACAGCATGGTACTAGCATAAAAACATACACATAGATCAATGGAACAGAATAAAGAGCCCAGAAGTAAACCCACATGTATATGGTCAATTAATATATGATAAAGGAAGGGATACTATGGGATAAAGACAGTCTATTTAATAAATGATGTGGAGAAAATTGGACAGACACATGCAAAAAATATGAAGCTAGACCACCTTCTTACACCATATG
Organism: Eptesicus fuscus; assembly: GCF_027574615.1. NCBI lineage: Eukaryota > Metazoa > Chordata > Mammalia > Chiroptera > Vespertilionidae > Eptesicus > Eptesicus fuscus. The sequence goes on from NC_072474.1 coordinate 17,149,733, forward strand.
CAATAATAAATTAAAAATCAATTAAGGACTTAAATGTAAGCCTCCAAGCAGTGAAACTTCTAAAAAAAAACATAGGCAGTAAAATCCCTGACATTTTTCTTAGCAATATTTTTTTCTGACATTTCTCCTCAGGCAAGGGAAACAAAAGAAAAAATAAACAAATGAGACTACATCAAACTAAAAAATTTTTACACAGCAAAGGAAACCATCAACAAATGAAAAGACAACCTACTGAATGAAAGAGATATTCACCAATGATATATCCAATAAGGAGTTAATATCCAAAATTTATAAAAAACTCAGACCACTCAACACCAAAAGAACAAACTATCCAATTAAAAGATGTGCAGAAAACCCAAATAGACACTTCTCCAAAGAGGACATACAGAAGGCCAATAAATACAGATGTTTAACATCACTAATCATCAGGTAAATGAAAATTGAAACCACAATGCAATATCACTTCACATCTGTCAGAATGGCTATCATAAATAAATCAACAAATAAGAAATGTTGGCAAGGATGTAGAGAAAAGGGAACCTTTGTGCACTGTTAGTGGGAATGCAAATTCGTGCAGCCATTATGAAAAACAGTAATCAAGTTACTCAAATTAAAAATATATCTACCTTATGACCCAGCAATTCCACTCCTGAGTATATATTGAAAAAATCCAAAACACTAATTCAAAAAGATATATGCATCTCCATATTCAATGCAGCATTATTTACAAGTATCAAGATAACGAAGCAACCCAGTACCCATCAAGAGATGAATAGATAAAGGAGTTGTGATACATATATACAATGGAATATTACTCATCCATAAAACGGATAAAATATTTCATTTGTGACAACATTGATGGAACTAGAGGGTATTATGCTAAGTGAAAAAAGTCAGTCAGAGAAAGACAAATATGATCACTATATGTGGAATCTAAAGAGCAAAATAAATGAACAAAACAGTAACAGAATCATAGATCCAGATAACAAGCTGATGGTTGCCAGATGTAAGAGGAGAAGGAGAGCTAGTTAAAAAAATGTGGAGATTAAGAAGTACAAGCTGATAGTTACAGAGTAGTCATGGGGATATAAATAAAGTATAGCATAGGGAATATAATCAATAATATTGTAATAACTATGTAGGGTGCCAGGTGGGTACTTGAATTATCAGAGGATTACTTCATAAATTACACAATTGTCTAATCACTATGCTGTACACCTGTATAAAAATAATATTGAATGTCAGCTGTAATTGAAAAATAAAAATAAAGCCTTGACCTGACCTTACACTTTATATAAAAAAAAACAAGATCTTTTTTTAAAAAATATTTGTTATTGATTTTTAAGAGAGCAGAAGGGAGAGGGAGAGAGAGACACATGGATATGATAGCAAATCATTGATCGATTGCCTCCTGCAACCCCCACAGGGGATCCAACCTGCAACCCTGGCAGATGCTCTGACTGGGAATCGAACTGGTAACCCTTCAGTGCACAGGATGACACCCACACAATTGAGACACACCAGCCAAACAGTAAGATCTTAAAGAATATATTTAGGGCATTGACACATATGCAAAGAATATACCATACAAACATATACCAAAGAAAACTTGTATAACTATGCTGATATCAGACAAGAAGCATTACCAGAGATGAAAATGGACATTCGTGATAATAAAGATGTCAATCTCTCAATAATATATCACAATCTAAATTTATCTATAACTAAAGATATAGTTTCAAAATAAAGTAATAAATGAAAGACGAATGAGAGACCTCTTCATACACAGAATGCTTACCTTATGGAGAGAAATTAAAGACAATAAAGATAAATTGAAGGATATGTCCATGTTCATGATTGATAGACTAATTATTATCAAGATATCCAATCTGAACAAATTCATCTATGAATATAATGCACTTCCACATTTATATGAAAATAAAAAATATGAAAGGAAATATGCAAAACAATACAATAATAGCAAAATAACTTAAACAACAAAATTCCAGGAATTACTATAGAGTGTCAAGACTTTTTGTAAAGCAACAGTAAAAATAACAATGTGGTATTGGTACAAGTCAAGAATAATTGTACAATGATTCAAAATATTGATTATAGAAACAAACCCAAGAATATGTGATTTATGATAAAGATGGATCTGCAGAGCAACAGGAAAAAAATAGTATTTTTAATAAATGGTTCTGGGTCCCTTGGCTATTTATACAGAAAATATGAAATTTCCTCCTACTTCCCAGCATATATAAAAATAAATTCTGGGTTGATTGTAGATCTAAAATATAAAACATAAAACATGCTTCCAGAATATAACATAGAAAAACATCTTCATGATTTGGCAGTAGTGTTAAATATAAAGAAATACATTAAAATTAAAAACCACTTTCGATCAACAGATACAAATTATAAAGTAAAAAGTCAAGTTGCCAAAAGGAGAAAGTATTTCAACTCATATAATAAAAAAGAAGAGCTCAGATCTCAAATATAAAAGAGGTCTTACACATAAGTAAGAAAAAGACACTACAATGTAAAATTGAGCAAAGGTTTTAATAGAATATCACAATAGTTAATAAACATATAAAAATTCCTAACTTCACTAGTCATCAGAGAAGAGCAAATTTAAAATAATCAATATATATCCACCAAAGTGGCTAAAACTTAAAAAAAAAAGAGAATCTAAGTGTTAGTGAGGATATGGAATAAGTAGGACACTCATATAGTCCTGGCAGACATATGAGCTGATACAATCTCTTTGGTAAGAAATTTGGTACTATTTATTAAATTTAAAAATAACATCCGATTATCCAGCAATTTCAATCCTAGTACATACCCAATTGAAAGGTATTTAAACATGTTCCAATAGACATGCAAAAATAGTTATACTGTTTGCAATAGTCCCAAACTGTTAAAAATCCAAATGTTCATCCAAAATAGAATGGAGAAATAAATTATGTTCTATTTATATAATAGAATGCTATACAACAATGAGAATAAATAAACTAGACCCTGGCTGGGTAGCTAAATTGGTTGGAGCATCGTCCCAATATGTCAAGGTTGTGTGTTGGATCCCAGATCAGAGTGCATACAAGAATCAACCAATGAATGAATGCATAAATAAGTGAAACAATAAATCTCTCTCTCTCTCTCTCTCTCTCTCTCTCTCTCTCTCTCTTCTCTCTCTCTTCTCTCTCTCTCTCCCTCTAAACAATAAAAATGAATGAATAAATAAGTAAACTAATGCTTTATGCAAAAACATGGATGAATATCTCAATCTCTCAGTATTGAACAAAATAAGTCATGTATGCTGCATTATTCTGTTCATACAATGTTGAATAACAGGGAAATGCAATAATATGTAGGGCTGGAAATCAGAGTATTTGTTAATTTGGGGAACACTGGGAAGGTGGTGATGGGTAGGGGTACAAAAAGGCCTTCTAGAGTACTGGTAATGTGTTTTTTTTTTCTTGAGCTGAGTGACTATTCATTATGCTATACTTATGAGTCTATACTTTTATGTAATAACTAGAGGCCTGGTTCATGAAATTCATGCATGGGAGGGGAGTCCCCTCAGCCCATCCTGCACCCTCTTGCAATCCAGGACCCCTCAGGGGATGTCCAACTGCCGGACATCCCTCTCGCAATCCAGGACCACTGGCTCCTAACTGCTCGCCTGCCTGCCCAATCACCCCTAACCACTTGCCTGCCAGCCTGATCACCTCTAACCCCTCTGCATACCTGCCTGATCATCCCTAAATGCTCGCTTGCCTGCCTTATCGCCCCTAACCATCTCTGCCTTGGCCCCCATCACCACAGCTTCATCAGGAAGGACATCTGGAATGACATCCAGAAGGTCGTTTGGCTGTCCGGTCTAACTACGCTTTTATTATTATAGATTTTTACTTCAATAAAAAAATGACATTAGTATGCCACATTTCTGCCTCCCTCCAAAAAACTTTTTAGCTCCTTTTTCTCACCTATTATAAAAATACTATTTTTATTATTTTGATTTATTTGAAAGACTCATTCCATTTTTGCTGATTGAGAAGGGATCTATGTACTGATTTTGAAGGAGAAAGCCTTTAGACATCAAAAGTAATTATAACAAAAATTATGTGAAACTCAAAATGTGTTTGCATGCACTCAGTACTTGGCTGCCTCTCAAGTATTTAGAATCTGAATGTACATTTGCATTTCCCCAGAGAAATTTTAGAGGGATTTTCAGTAGTAATTATCAAATCAGCTAAAGAATAAAGGGCATGGGGCTAACCAAAAAGCCAAGAACTACACTGCCTAATAAATGCTAGCTCAAAACTAAAAGCTATATTCTCAAGTGACACTGGGCTTTTCTTTTATTATGGGGAAAATAAAATATTTTTTACTCACAGAGAAAATCATTTTAATTGGTATAATTGCTATCAATTTCAGCTAACAAACGTGCAAGATTTTTAAAACAATTTATCTCATTCTAAAAACAATTTCAACATGAATAAATTTCCTTAGTTTATCACTGTACCACAAAAAGTTTTTTAATAGGACAAATTTTGAGTAAATACGTAACCTATAAAATGTTTTAAAGTACTTCAGGAACATATAGTTTTACACAGACAGTTATATGCTGGTTTTACATCTTCTTTACTTCATCATTAGAACCACACCCTCTGTAGCATAACGTTCAAATTCCTGCACACATTCTTTAAAGTCATAGATCCTTATATGCTTTGTCTTACCTAATACTATACAACTATTCTGTCCAACAAAAACATTTGGATGGAAATATAAAGTAAAAATATGTCATTTTAGTATTCCTAATACCTGTGAGTAGGAATGTCACCTATAATTGATATGCACCCTAGACTTTGAGAGGATAGTTGTTGTTTTTTTAACACAAGATCAAAATTAAGCAATAAAATACACAAAACCCAGAAAAGAAAAGTATTTAGGAACACTGAAAAGATCTCAAAAGTACCATTTTGATTACAGAATCAGAAAAAATATCTGTTTAAGAAATAAGCGATTTAAGAAACACAAGGCATAATAAGCATTAGCACTAAGAGTTTAAAAAAATTAAAGTACCCTCATTTCCTTTTTGAAGAGTCTGCAATGGCCAATCTGTATATACATATAAGGCATGAGTAAGGACTTCACTATAGAGATTTTCATGATTTTTATTTAAAATATTTAAAATTCATGGAGAAATAAAAAGATTTAAAGATGTTATTAAATAACTAGAGGCCCAGTGCACGATTCCGTGCATCTTGAAAGGAACTGTGGGCCACGAGGCTGCAGTGGGCATAGGGGCAGGTCTTGGCCCACCCTCTGCACCCCCGCCTGGCCCCTCCTGCCACAGCCCCTGGTCCCCTTTCTGCCAGCAGCCCTGCTCCTGCTGCGGCAGCAGCTCCCACACGCTGACAGCACTGGTCCCACTCGCACCCGCTGATGGCACGGAGCAACTGGGGCTGGTGCCAGCAGCAGGTGCAAGCGGCGGCTGCCGGCTGCCAGCCTGATCGCCCTTCAGGAGCAAGGGGAGGTGGAGAAGCCTGAGGGGAGATCGGGCAGCAGCCACTCACACCTGCTAAGGGCACTGAGCGATTGAGACCAGTGCTGGGCGCCAGCAGTGGGTGCAAGCAGGGCTGGCGCGAGCACCAGGTGGGACTGCAGTGCGAGGGAGCAAAGAATTTTCAGTAACTACCAGAGGCTCGCCCCAATGACAGTGACCAGACCCCCGCCGTGGTCTGGTGCCCCCATTCACCTGCTCCACCATCCCACCACAGCCGATGCCCAACATGTTCCACGCTCTGCTGCTTGTTTCCAAGGCCCACCACATTCTGCACGTCATAGCAACTGGTTGTTCAGTTGTTCTGTTGTTCCGCAGTTTGGTCTATTTGCATATTAGGGTTTTATATATATAGATGAGGAGACTGAGATAGAGAGGTTAAATAACTTGTATCAGGTCACAATCTAACAAGTAGAAGAGTAGAGTTTTGGATAAGATAAACAGAATGCTTAGTCATACTCATTAAATGTTAGCACGCATTATAATTATCATCATTGGAGTGATAATAAATATACCAGATGATAAAAGCCAAAATTAAAAAGATGATTGGTTAATTAAAACAAAATAAAATTTAACACAAACATATAGGGTCCTGTAACTGTATTTAAAAAAACAACAGCTATAAAAGTTGCAAATTTTGATATGGCTGCCCTCAAAATAATAAAACAACCTTTGGCTGCATTGATGCTAATTATGTAATCTATAATGAATAATTATTCAAAGATGGATGGATATTTAGAATCTCAGTATAAGGAGACTACATTCAAATTGAAGAGATATAAAAGGAAATAATCACACCCCCCAAAAAAAAAAAAACCTCCATGATTCAACTATATATTGTATATATGTGACACACCTTAGATTCAAGCACAAATAGATTATAAGCAAAAAGACAGAAAAAATACATATACCATGAAATCAGTAAGCAAAGAGAACTGGTGTGGCTATACTATTATCAGAAACTATATTATTTAGAACAAAAGTTGATATAGAAACCAAGAAAGACAATTTATAAGGATGAAAAGGTCAATCCATAAGGAAGATATAACAGTTATCAACATGTATGCATCTAAAAACAGAGCCCCAAAATACATGAAGCAAAAACTGACAAAAGTGAAGGGAGAAATAAAAAATTCAACAATCAGAGACTTCAAGACTCCACTTTCAATGATGAATAGAACAACTAGATAGAAGATCATTAGGAAAATAAAAGGCTTGGACAACATTATAAACCAACCAGCTCTTACAAACATCTAGAAAACATTTTATCCAACAATAGTAGAATACACATTATTCTCAAGTACACATGGGACATTCTCCAGGATAAAACATATGCTAGGCCATAAAACAAGCCACAATAAATTTAAAATAATGAAAACTACAATAAATAAGTTCTATGCCCATATTTAGTATATTTATATAAACATAAAAATTGATGTAATGCATCATATTAATTACATTAAAAAAATAACACAAAAGTGTGGAAATTCCACAAATAAATAGAAATTAAACAACACACTCTTAATTTAGCAACAAGTCAAAGAAAATATAAAGTTGAGACAAATAAAAGTAGAAAACACAACATACCAAAACTCAGAAGATATATTTAGGGTAGTGTAAATGGCTATATTAAAAATAAAAATGAATATTTTAATTTAATAACCTAAACTTCTAACTTAAGAAACTAGAAAAGCAGAGAAAATTAAGCACAGAACAAGCAGAAAGAAGAAAATAAACATTAGATTAGAAATAAATAAAGCATATTTTTTTAAAAACAGAAAAAATCAATGAAAATAAAAGTTGGTTCTTAGAAAAGATCAACAAAATTGACAAAACATTTGCTAGACTGATCAAACAATATAGAAATGAACTCATAATACAGAGAACAAACTGATGGTTGCCAGAGAGGTGGGGGTTTGGGGAACTGGCTGAAAAAAGTCAAAGGGATTAAGAAGTACAAACTGGTAGTCACAAAATAGTCATAGGGATGTAAATTACAGCACAGGGGATATAGTCAATAATATAATAACTATATATGAGGCCAGGTAGGTACTTGAAATATCAGGGGGACCATTTTGTATATGATTGTCTAAACACTATGCTGTATACCTGAAACTAATATAAAATAATATTGAATGTAAATGCTAACTGAAAATTAAATAAAAGGGAAGACTAAAACTAGTAAAATAAAAAAAGAAAAAGGAAACATTACTACCAACCTCATAGAAATAAAAAAAGGATTATAAGGGAATACTCTGAACAATTGTACATTAACAAATTAGAAAGCCTAAATAAAATGGAAAAATTCCTAGAAATACAAGAACTACCAAAATTGACTCAAAAAGAAATAGAAGATCAAATAGACCTATAACAAGAAAATAGATTGGATTAATGATCAAAAATACTTTCCACAACAAAGAGTACACACCAAGATGGCTTTACTGTTAAATTCTACCAAACCTTTAAAGAAGAATGAACACCAATTCTTGACAAATACCTCTCACCATTAGAAGAAGAGAGAATACTTTCTACTCATTTTATAAAGCTAGTATTATTCTGATACCAAAATAAAAGACATGGAAGCATAGAACAGAGTACAGTTCTACTCCTAGATATATACCCACGAGAGGTGACAAATCCATAGAGACTCAAAGTAGATTTGTAGTTTCAAAGGCTCAAGATAGAGGGAAATGGGATATAACTGCTAATACAGTATTTCCTTTTAGAATAATAAACATGCTCCAGAATTAGATGGTAGTAATGGTTTTACATGCTAAAAACCACTGGATTGTACATTTTAGAAAACATAAAAAATAATCTTTAAAGAAAGGAAATAATAGAATGACCAAGATGACATTATACAAGTTAGATTTGGAGAAACCAGAAATATTTAGTCCAGCAAACAGTAAAGACTGATTGAAGTTATGAACACTGTCTAAAACATTTTAAAATCATATAGAATTCAAATGAGGCAAAGATAGCTCCTGCATATTGGCTCTATTTCTTTACAACAGGCTCACCAATAGTTCAAAAGTCCACCAGCAGCAAACTCAAATTTTTATACACCCACCACTTTAAATATTGATCAAAACTCCCCATCTTGCTGAGTGACAACACCTAGACATATAAGCGCCCTCTCCAATTCCCCTCTCTCCAAGGAGTTCTCTTCTTCCCCTGAGAGTGGTGATCCTGCCCCACCTGACTTTAGAGGTCAGCTGTGAGGGACTTCCCCTCTCATGCACCCTGCCGGAGAGCCATCCAGGTAAGGCACATGCATGTTTTTTTCTTTGACCTATCCCCAGATCCACCAACTCACCATGAAAAGGTTATATCTTTTTATTAAAACCATATTTTGGCTCAATATAAAAGAAAGTCTAATAGTAAAAGGTGGTCAAATACAAATAATTAGCGAGTTGTCTGTCCTAATAAGTATTCATGCTTTGGTGGACAACCACTTAGCAAAGATGCTCTAAAAATGGAGCAGCAATTAGATAAATGGTTTGGACTAGAAGAATGTTTGTGTAACTCCCAACCTGATTTTTAATTGAGAAAATAATTCATGATCTAAGTATTCTCCAGTTTGGACTGGTTATTTCATTAGTCTATCCAAATATTGTAATTTAACTATAGTCAACAATGTGTTTTCCTAGAAAATGAGGAAGATCCAAAATTTGAAAAAAAAATATAGTTCATCAATTATTATTAAAAGTTCTTATAAATGATGTCAAAATTCATGAAGAGAACACACTGGTGACAATTTGTTAGCACAAAATGGTAGTAGAGTTCCAATAATAATATGTAAAAATTAAATTTGGTAAGTGTAAATAAATACTATGAGCCTGTTAAATAATAATCGGCCACCAATGTTAGTTAATTACACCAATTTTTTTCTTATATAAAATTTATATTTGGGGTTAGAAACAGAAAGCAAAGATGATCATGATAACTTTTAAATAAAATAGTTGTTAAATACTATATATTTTAACTTGAGAATAACAAGAGAAAGAAAATATTCAGTTACTTACATAAAGACATATACCTAAGTTCCCAGCTAGAGAGAGCCTAGGAGAGTGTGGAAATTTGAAGCAAGACATTAAGGGATTTTCATAAATGCAAACATTTTACTATTGAAGCAAAATTTGTTACTTTGTACACCTGAAAAGATTAAGCGAACATTGGTAAATCACCACTTTAACTGGACATGGGTACATCATCAATTTAAGATTTTTGAGCCTTCCTTCAGAGGAAAATTCTGTGATTTAACAGAGGGAAAGATCCTCATTAAAAGATACATAGAGGCAGATGTTCAAAGCTCATATAAATATTTCAACGTTATTTCATAACATTGGCTGTGGTACCAATGTTAATTATAAAAATCATTAATGGAATCTATTAGTGATTTAAAACTGAAGAAAACATGGCTTCTGTTTTGTGCTATATTTGATAGTTCTAATTAGGCTAAATCCAACCTACAAAAGTGAGGTGTAGGACATAATTAATCATTGTAAAGCACTTTTAAATACCAAGTACTACCTAAGTGTTAACTAAGAAACTTAAGTACTATAAAAATTAACAATTAAATAAAAATTTAATTATCATGGACAACAAAGTACTCAATGGCAGGAATTTGTTTCCTCTAAATTGTAGATAGTTGTAGTCATTACTGCTCCTGAAGAATTTTAACAAGGTTGTTTAATTGTAGAACCAATAGGTATTATCACAACAACACTGTAATACTGAGAATACAAAGAAATATAAGCAAAGCTATCGAATATTAGCTTAGAGACAACTACTTCAGATTACCTCTTATCTTCTTTCTAGCCCTGTACATATAATGTTGTATATTTTTATCTATTTCTTTGAGCATATAATTAATCCTGTTATATTCTTACAATGGCCATGTTCAATAATAAGAAACTTCAGGAAGAATCAGGAAAATAAAGTGCCTTTTCAATACATATTTTGCTTTCTGAAATAATAGCAACATCGGGTCAGATACATCAGAGACCAATAAACCAATTCAGTGGCTGACACAATCTAAAATTTGCCATTAGTCAGATTTATCCTCTTAGGAAAGGAAGAGATCTTTTGAACTTGTGCCTTTAATCTGGGATAAGCATCATAATGTCAGTGTAGTTTATAAGGATGTAAAAATTTGATTGTTTGATATTCAGGTAGGCTCTGATGATTGAAAAGGCGGAAGCAACTAATCAGCAAAGCCATATTTGACTTTTATTTTAATATTATAAACTTATAAAAAAAATCCTATATAATAAAAGGCTAATATGCAAATGGACCAAATGGAGGAATGAGTGGTCACTATGATGCTCACTAACCACCAGGGGGCAGACACTCAACACAGGAGCTTCCCCCTGGTGGTCAGTGCATTCCCATAGGAGGAGTGCTGCTCAGCCAGAAGCCAGGCTCAAGGCTAGCAAGCGCAGCGGTGGTGGCGGGAGTCTCTCCTGCCTCTGTGGCAGTGCTAAGCATGTCCAACTGCCAACTTAGGCCCAATCCCTGTGGGGATTGGGCCTAAGCTGGCAGTCAGACATCTCCCGAGGGCTCCAGGACTGCAAGAGGGCACAGGCCGGGCTGAGGGACCCTACCGAGTGCACCAGGCCTCTAGTATTAGCATAAACACATAAAAAATTATCTTTACAATAGAAGTTTCCAGAATTTGAGATGCCATTTTAAAACAAGAATAAGTGCCAAGAAATATCCTAGAATTTTGCACGAATTTCTTTTTCTGCTTATTTTTAACTAGAGGCCAGGTGCATGAAATTCGTGCACAGGGGGATGGGGTGTCCCTCAGCCCAGCCTGCACCCTCTCCAATCTGGAACCCCTTGAGAGATGTCTGACTGCCCGTTTGGACATCCCTCTCACAATCCAGGACTGCTGGCTCCCAACCGCTCACCTGCCTCTGCCTGATTGCCCCTAACTGCTTCTGCCTGCCAGCCTGATCACCCCCTAACCACTCCCAGCCAGTAAATCGACACCTAACTGCTCCCTGGCCGGCCTGATTGCCCCTAACTGCCCTCCCCTGCCAGCCTAGTCACCCCTAACTGCCTTCCCCTGCCAGTCTGGTCGCCCCTAACTATCCTCCCCTGCAGGCCTGGTGTCCCCCAACTGCCCTCAACTGCCCTCCTTCTGCTGGCCTAGTCACCCCTAACTGCCCACAACTGCCCTCCCCTGCAGGCCATCTTGTGGTGGCCATCTTGTGTCCACATGAGGGCAGCCATCTTTGACCACATGGGGGCGTCCATCTTGTGTCTTGGAGTGACAGTCAATTTGCATATTACTCTTTTATTAGATAGGATTGCTACCTCAAAGATTCACTTCGTATCTGAAACAACTCAAGGCTGACCAACTCAACACGAGGATGATGCTGAGCTTGCTGAGAAGCCAACAGTGTTAGTTTTTCATTAACTAAACTAATAGCCTCAACTTTTTCACTAGGGTTTTCACTGGAGTAATATTCAAAATATTTAGTGACCACTATGGTCATTAAACAACAGCAAACAATCAGAACAAATGCTGGCCCCAGTACTAGAGCATGGTCCTGGGGTCCCTGGCAGTTCCAGGGGTCCTCTTTTAGTTGGAGAAAATTTCTGATTCTGATGGAGGGGTCAGGACTGAGAGGGGGGTTGAAGTAGGTATTTGAATGGTTCTGGGGAGTGGCTGGCTGTATTTACCCACAATTAAAAAACAATCAGCCCTAGCCAGTTTTGCTCAGTGGATAGAGCGTCGGCCTGTGGACTGAAGGGTCCTGGGTTCGATTCCGGTCAAGGGCACATGCCTCGGTTGTGGGTTCGGTCCCCAGTGGGGGCATGCAGGAGGCAGCCAATCAATGATTCTCTCTCATCATTGATGTTTCTATCTCTCTCTCCCTTGCCTTTCCTCTCTGAAATCAATAAAAATATATAAAACAAACAAAAAACCCACAATCAAATAAACAAAAATATGGATATGAAATCTTTGATGAATAACAGGCCTGGGTGTCACCCTAAAGAGAAAACTCCACCTGGTTCTTATAAAAAACAAAAATTCAAATACAAGGAGCTACTAGTTACTTTTACTCCTTTATCCCATACTCTCTCTCTCTCTCTCTCTCTCTCTCTCTCTCTCTCTCTCTCTATATATATATATATATATATATATATATATATACCCATTTGGTTCAGCTCAGAAAGCCTGAAAGCCTCTCAGATCTTCATTATATCCTGTTTTGTCTGATTTTGATGTTTTATCATTTGTCCCAGGACAGGTATTGCCACCCCTGACCCCAGCTCCCCAGGACAGTTTAACAGGAAAATAAAGTTGTTTATTTGCTATCACTGCCTCCCACTGCCATTCTGTTCAAAATGTCACACAGATTGGTTTAGCCCTCCCTCCCTCTTTCTGTCTTGGTTGGAGACTTCTGAAAGTCACATTTTTATTTCAAACGTTAGATATCCTACTTGAAAAAAATAAAACAAAATTTTAAACAGAATATCTTCTCTTCACACACATACCTTGTACTTAGGAAAGATTCAGAGTGGAGTGAGAGCACAGGTAGGATGCTAACCTGACTGTAAAACACCTGCTCAATTTAATAGACTCTTCACAGGTGGCACCTTTTTTGTGAAAGATTCTCATCTCACCTGGGGAGAATTAACTATTTTCTCTTATCATTTCGGTAGCATTTCTATTATACATGTTATAATACTCATTTTAACTCACTTATCTATAATCAACTGGACTAGAAGTACCTGACAACCACACATTTGTTGAGTGAATTAGTGCATAAATGAACAAAATAATGAATTAAATAAATTGAAGTCCAGGAAATAAAAACACTATGATGAGCACATAGATATAAATATATATATTCTTGTTTTATATAGGAGGATAGGGAAGGAAAGGCAGGCGAAACCTAGGAAAGGTAGAGAGGTCACAAATGGACACACTCTCCAACATTCTTGAAATAACTGTCCTGTTTCCAAGGCAACCAATTCTCATAAAACATTTAGGAAATAAAATTTAACTTCCCTGTCAATACACCCCTCCCTGGATTATGAACATGGACAAGTTTTCCATTCTCTCACCTTCCCCATTATCCCTACTTCTCATCCTGGCCATAATCCTTTTAAAATTAGTACATAAAATTGTCCAAGTCAATAAAATTTTACTGTAGCTCTACAAATAGCACATTCACTACTATGCTCACATGAAAAGGGCAGTTTAAAGAGAAATGAAATAAAAGAGCAATTCAGAGGAATTTTGATTTAGATAAATACTGTCAATGTATGATGTTAACTAAGAAAAGGGGGTCCAAGGGTAATTTTAGTCCATTCATCCAATAGCCCTATTCTGACTGTAATCCTACCAACAAAATTTAATAACCATTACTCCATTTTATTAAAAATATTGAATTTTATTAAAAAGTATGATTTTCTGGATGTTCATAACACATAATCACTAACAGAAGAGATCATCCCTCCATGTCCCATTGACCGTTGCAATTAAGATAAAGTCTATTCTAATTCATCCTTTTGTCAGTCAGACTTGAAAGTAGTTCAACTAGCTAAAGATGGAAATTCAGCCCCTATTATCTTATTACCACTCCACAGCTCAACCTTATTCAGTTTTTATTGCCATCAGGATCATCTCTGCAACAAGCACGAAACTATTCCCACAAAGTAGGCAAGACAGATTTCCATGGTATAATTCTACCAGCAAAATTTCCAGATGAAAGTTTGGCATATACAGCTTTCCTTTAGTCTCACCAGAAAACAGCAGTAGCCCAACTTTATTGACACTAGCGTAGCTACCTCCTGTGGAATAATAGTGACTCTTCTTTAAAGGTGACCATATCCTAACCACCAAAACATGTGAATCTTATATGGAAAAAGAATTTTTTTTGCAAATGTTAAGGATCTTGAAATGGGCAGTTTATCCTAGATTATCCAAGTGGGTCTAATATAATCACAAGGTTCTTTGTAAGATAGAGGCAGAGAGACACAGTGTCCAAAAAGAAAATGTGACAAAAAACAAGCGGAGGTTGAAGTGGTGCCAGGAAGGGCCCACAAGCAAAGAAATGCAGGCAACCTCCAGAAGCTGGAAAATGCAAAGGAGCAGGTTCCTTTCTAAGACCTCCAGAAGGACTAGTTCTGCTGACATTTTAATTTTAGTGAAATGGGACTGATTTCAGAATTATGACCTCCAGAGTGGTAAGATGATAAATTTGCATTGTTTTAGGTCACTAAGTTTGTGGTGATTTCTTATAGCAGCAATAGGGAACAAATACACCTCTTCATAGACAACTAGAATTGGGTTAACAGTGAAATAGTGGGAAACATCACGTTTCAGGTTGATTGGTTTTATTTATGCTCTAAACTAGGATTTAATATTTTATAAATTAAATAGCTATCTGACTAGAGTGAATCTTCAGATCAAGTTTTAGGTCACATGAAGAGGTCTGCAATTGAAGCTTCCTCTTTTATCTACAAACATCTACCTACAAATGTCTTCTACCCAAGATTTTCAAGAATAAGCTTGAAACCTGTCTACTCACTTGAACCATAAAAATTATATAACCTACCTATCATATGTCACACTTTTGAAGAATAAAGCAGTCATAGGATAGAAAAATTCATGAAGAAAATTTCAAAAAAATATATAATAGTCCAGAGAATAGAATAATTCAGAGAGCTGCATTAACTCTTTGGCAGCTTTTAGGTGAGCACAGACCCAGAGCACTAAATGACAGCCCAGAAGTGTGGAAGAAAAATGTAGGCACATACCACAGTAGGCACCAAGATCCTTCAATATATATTTGCACCATAGACTTAGCCAAGTAGGGCCCACAAAAAGGCTGGGTATTGACAGTGATAATGTCAGATGGGAGCGACATGACAGAGTGAAATAAGAACTACACTTGTAACACTGGCACTGCCTCTAATAAGCTGTATGAGTGTAGTCAGGGGTTCAGCTAGCCTATTATTCAGCTTTTTTATCTGTAAAATTCAAATTGGAGCATATTATTAGCAACATTATTTTTTTATTTCATCATGCCATAGTTCTTCTGAAAAGTTCAAAATATTAAGTAAAAACACATTAAAATATTGGGAAATATATAACACATGAATGAGTTATTAAAATATGTAGCCTATGCCATTATCTATACCCCATAGACAGTATCTTCCAATTTTCCAGTCTTTTATTTTATATATATATATATATATATATATATATATATATATATATATAAAACCTATCTAATAAAAGAGTAATATGCAAATTGACCATCACTCCAACACACAAGATGGCCACCCCCATGTGGTCAAAGATGGCTGCCCCCATGTGGACACAAGATGGCCACCACAAGATGGCTGGCAGGGGAGGGCAATTGGGAGGGACTAGGCCTACAGGGGAAGGCAGTTAGGGGTGACCAGGCTGGCAGAGGAGGGCAGTTGGGGGGAACCAGGCCTGCAGGGGAGGGCAGTTGGGGGGACCAGGTTGGCAGGGGAGGGCAGTTGGGGGTGACCAGGCCATCAGGGGAGGGCAGTTAGGGGCAATCAGGCCAGCAGGGGAGCAGTTAGGTGTTGATCAGGCTGACAGGGGAATGGTTAGGGGGTGATCAGGTTGGCAGGCAGAAGCGGTTAGGGGCAATCAGGTAGGCAGGCAGGCAAGTGGTTGGGATCCAGCAGCCCTGGAGGATTGTGAGAGGGATGTCTGACTGCCCATTTAGGCCCGATTCCACCAGGATTGAGCCTAAACAGGCAATTGAACATCCCTCAAGGGGTTTCAGATTGGAGAGGGTGCAGACTGGGCTGAGCACCCCTGTCCCCGTGCATGAATTTTGTGCATCAGGCTATATATATATATATATATATATATATATATATATATATATATATACACACACACACATACATATACATACACACACACTAGAGGCCCGGTGCATGAAATTTGTGCACGGGGGGGGTGTCCCTCAGCCCAGCCTGCACCCTCTCCAATCTGGGACCCCTACTGGGATCGGGCCTAAACAGGCAGTCGGACATCCCACTCACAATCCAGGACTGCTGGCTCCCAACTACTTGCCTGCCTGCCTGCCTTCTGCTCGCCAGCCTGATCACCCCCTAACCACTCCCCTGCCAGCCTGATTGATGCCTAACTGCTCCCCTGCCAGCCTGTTTGCCCCTAACTACCCTCTTCTGAAAGCCTGGTCACCCCTAGTTGCCCTCCCCTGCAGGCCTGGTCACTCCTAACTGCCCTCCCCTGCAGGCCTGGTCCCCCCCAACTGCTCTCCCTGCAGGCCTGGGTCCCCCCAACTGCCCTTCCCTGCAGGCTCGGTCACCCCCAACTTCCCTCCTCTGCCGGCCTGGTCACCCCTAACTGCCCTATCCTGCAGGCTTGATTGCCCTCAACTGCCCACCCTTGCAGGCCTGGTCCCTCCCAACTGCCCTCCCTGCTGGCCTGATCGCCCACAACTGCCCTCCCTTGCAGACCTGGTCCCTCCCAACTGCTCTCCCCTGATGGCCATCTTGTGGAAGCCATCTTGTGTCCACATGGGGGCAGTCATCTTTGACCACATGGGGGCAGCCATCTTGTGTGTTGGAGTGACAGTCAATTTGCATATTATTCTTTTATTTGATAGGATTAGATAGGATAGAGGCCTGGTGCATGGGTAGGGGCCAGCTGGTTTGCCATGAAGGGTGTCCTGGATCAGGGTGGGAGTTCCCTTAGGGCATGGGGCAGCCTGGGCGAGGGGCCTGTGGTGGTTTGCAGGCTGGCCATGCCCCCCAGCAACCAAAGGAGGTCCTCGTATCTGGAATTTATTTATCTTCTATAATTGAAACTTGTAACCTTCAGCGGAACCAAGCCTCCTGCTCTCTCCGTGGCCACAGCCATTTTTGTTGAGATTTATTTATCTTATATAATTGAAACTTTTTAGCTTTAAGCAGAGGCCAAGGCAGGCCAGGGAAGGTGGAAAGCTTGGATTCCTCCATTGCCGGGGAAACCCAAGCCTCCAGCTCTCTCTGTGGCCGCAGCCATCTTGGTTGGGTTAATTTGCATACTCGCTCCTGATAGGCTGGCGGGCGTAGCTTGTGGGTGTAGTGGAGGTATGGTCAATTTGCATATCACTCTTTTATTAGATAGGATATATATATACCAAGTGTTTCTAAGCTCCTAACAAATGTCAAAAATATAAAATGGTGATGATGATTCCCAACTGGCATGGCTCAATGGCTCAGTGGTTGAGCATCGACCTCTGAATCAGGAGATCATGGTTTGATTACTGGTCAGGGCACATGGCTGGGTTGTAGGCTCAGTCCCTAGTGGGGACATGCTGGAGGCAGCCAAAGATTCTCTTTCATCATTGATGTTCTATTTCTCCCTCTTCCTCTCTGAGATCAATAAAAATATATTAAAAACAAAACAACAACAAGAAAAAACACAAAATGCTGATGATGGGAATAATGATTATGACAGGATTTATTATTACCAATAAGGCATTAGGCATTGTGATACCTATGCACTGCCCTGATATTCAAATCCTAATCCCTGGAACCTATAAATGTCTTAACTTACATATTAAAGGGACTTGGCAGGTGTGACCAAATTAAGGACCCTGAGACAGGGAGATTATCCTGAATTATAAGAGTGGGTCAAATATAATCACAATCTCCTTAAAGGTGGAGAACCTTTCCTGGAGGTGGCCCGAGGGAAATGTAACTGCCAAAGAAGGGTCAGAGGGATGCTACATAGTTGGGTCTGACGATGAAGGAAGGGGGCCATGAACCAAGAAATGTGGAGGCCTCTATAAGGTAGAAAAGACAGGGAAACATTCTCTCCTAGAGCCTCCATAAAAGAATGCACCCAGCAGGGTGAGACCATTAATATTATAAACTTGTATTGTTTTAAACAACTAAATTGGTAGTAATTTCTTACAACACTAACAGAGAACTAATGTAAGCACTATACTTGGTACTTTAGAACCATCTCAGTTCATCCTTAACACAATCCTATGTGGTAGGAATTATAATTGTTTAACTTAAATATGAGTTTACTTGGATTTATGCAGATTATGTAACTTTTCAAATATTATACAACTTGTGAAAATCAAGCCAGAATTTGAACTTGGGTATATCTGACTCCACTTCTGTGTTCTTAACCTGATACTCCAGGACTTGTCACTCCTATTTCAGTTACTTTGGAGGATACCAGAAAACAGAACCAAGGCCTTTCATTATCTGTTGTAATGAATAGTTTTTATTTCTGTAACTCAGATAGATCTCTGAGATATATATATATATATATATATATATATATATATATATATATATATATATACATATATGTATATGTATATATATATATATGTATATATATATATATATATATATATATATATATATATATATAACCAGAAAGCATGTAGAGTCTGAGATTCTGCAAACTCTTTTTAAAAAATTAAAATAATTAGTTCTAGGAAGCCCATGCCATCTTGAAGGGGAGAGCAGTGGAGGCCAGGAGCTCATATATATATGTATTTTTATTTTTTTTGCAGAATTTTTCCCCACAGGAAATCTTCATAGGAAACAAAACACGATTAATCCAACCTTGCCATTAGAAACAAAACCTTATATATGTATCACAAACTGCATTTTTATTTCTTACCCAGATGTGCCACAGAAAGAATGGAATACCTTAGAAAATTCCCATGAAACCTATAAGGAACATATATGCCTGGAAAGAGTCAGACAAGTTGAATATGTACCCGAGGACATTTACAAAATGAAATGTGCTGCCTTGTCTGCTTGATTCTACCATTAAGAAATATTCTTAAAATTATGAATTATTTCAGGCCTACAAAAGAGAAAAGTTTGTTTACAGGAGACACTTGTAAATATATGACATATTTAAACACAGCCTTGTTAAATCCATTTAGGAGCTTCCTGGGTCAATAGCCCAACTCCAGGCTGGAGACTTATATGTGCTACATTTAAATTCCAGTTTCCTCATTGTCTTGGGTTTCTAGTGTTCAATATCTTCTAGAAGCATCATTAATTACTCTCAAAAATTGTAATCCAACATTTCTCTGGGTACCATATCACTTGTCTTGACCCCCAGGCTCCCTGCATTCAAATGTCTTGCTGCCCAATACCCTAGCATTGTTAACATGGATTAAGATACCCTATATCTCCTTTGGGAGCTTTCTGGAACAGAATTTGCTTTCCCTATCTGTGAAATAAGAAAAGCCCTTATTAAGACATCTTATATAGCTGAAGTACAAACTCTGGTGAAACCAATATGAGCTAGCAGATTTCAATTTTCAGAAGAGAAATTTAGCTAATATTAATAACTTCAACCTCCAAAAAAGCAGATTTATAACATCATTTGTACATTTGCATTATTAATGGCCATAAATTATAAGGATTATGAGAATGGAGCTAATACTCACCATGCTTAATCAACAAAACTTTTATTTCTTTTCATTGCACATTTTAATCTGACTTATGTTTACATATTTTATTCATTAAAATACAAATGGCTACATTATAGAATTACTAGAAATATGGATAGTTTCCAGACTTAAGTTTAGAATTCACACAGGGTTCTCTTGTTGCCTGACTTCCTAACAGATCAAAGTACTACAAAGGTGTCTTTACCTTTTGTTCTAGGATAGAAGTCAGAAATCTTGTCAAGAGCCTTGCCACACAGTAAGATGGGCAGGAGAAAGGCCTCCATCAGAGAGAAGCTTAGTAGAGCTCCCACTGGTCAGCCAGCAGGAGGGTCCTTTTTGTCTCTGCTTGCAGAATATTGCCTATGGGACACTGAGGGACAGGTTAGATGTTCTGTGTGGCTTAGAGAGCATTTGGAGTCTGTCCTCAGCTTCATGGCAAATGGACACTGGCTTTTACCTCAAGACGGGCTCAAGTAGAGCAAATGGCATTCACCTCGGAGAAAGCAGCTGCATTATGTGAGTATAGTAACTATGAATAAAACCAGTGTTTCTAGTTACTATGCTTAACTATGGTATGAATGTTTTATGTTTAGACATTTAATTTTTTAATATAAAGCATTTGGAATATTTTATGCAGGAATAAATCAAACTAGAAAGCACGTAGAGTCTGAGATTCTGCAAACTCTTTTTAAAAAATTAAAATAATTAGTTCTAGGGAGCCCATGCCATATTGAAGGGGAGAGCAGTGGAGGCCAGGAGCTCAGTCACATCAACACCTAGACTGCCCTTGGACACCACCCCAAACCCGAGCAGTGAGTGGCTAGACAGCCATAACTCGCAAGAGAGCACCACCACACCCCTGCACTGCAGTGAGTGGTGCCCTCCCTCACTGAGGGCCCCCAGATGTCTGCAGTGACCGCGGGCCAGAAAGACCTCCCACACCCCACGTTCCTGCCCAGCTCCCAGACCCTGGGCTCCTGGACCCCGAACTGTGAGTGCAAGCCAGAGGGATCTCATGCCCCTCCCCACCCAGCCCCCACGACCACATCAACAGTGCTAGCGGGGTACACAGCAGCCCTGCACCATGCCCAGCCCCCAAGACCGGGCTGATGGGGCAAGCCAGAGGGTCCTAAGGCACTACCCTGCCTAGAGCGCTGGGACCATGCAGTGAATTGCATGCTAGAGGGCTCTGGGACCTCACAGGGAGTTACAGACGAGAGGAACTGTGCACATGCCCCAGCCAACTCTGAACACCTGCAGCAGACAACTAAAGGATCAGATCCATGGAGGAAGGGAATACATCTCAGAGCAGAGACAATAAAGGCGTGAGACTCAAGGCAGACTGAGCCTCTAGGCTAAGGAGTCCCAGACCATTGGACTGCTAGGGGCTTCAACTTCTCAGACCTCAAGCAGGTTGCTCAGGGCCAGAAAGTGACAGCAACTCACATTATATAGAAACAAATACAAAGGGACAGCAAAATGGGGAGAAAAATAAACAATTCTCAAAGGAAATAAAGGGAGGAATTGCCAAAAAGGGCAATAAATGAAATGCAGGCCAGCAATTTGTCAAAGAAAGAATTCAGAGTAATGGTTATAAGGATGCTCAAATGTCTGGATGGAAATTTACCAACATATGCAAGAATCAAGATGAAATGAATTATATAGCTGCAATAAAGAACACAATGGCAGGTTTCCACAGTAGACTAGAAGTGAGGACCGAATCAGCAAGTTAGGAGACAGGGTAGTAAAACACCCAATCTGAATAGCAGTTGGAAAAAAATTTTAAAAGCAGGAGGAGAGTTTAAGGGAGCTTTGGGACAACATGAAATGAAGCAACATCCACATAATAGGGGTGTCAGAAGGCATAGAAGCTGAGCAAGGAATAGGAAACATATTTGAAGAAATAATAACAGAAAACTTCCCTGACTGGAGAGGTCACACAAGCATAGAGAATCCCAAACAAGATGAACCCAAAAAGAACCACACCAAGACATGCCGTAATTACAATGGCAAATGTTAACGACAAAGGAAGAATATTCAGAGCTCCAAGAGAGAGACAGAAAGTTACCTAAAAGGGATCTCCCATTAGACTATCAAATGATTTCTCAACAGAAACGTATCAGGCCAGAAGGGAATGGAATGAAACATACAAAGTAATGAAAATCAAGAGACTGCATTCAAGAAAACTCTACCCAGCAAAGGCTATCATTCAAAATTGAAGGTGAAATCAGGAGCTTTGCAGACAAAAACAGGCTAAGTGAGTTTATTACCATCAAACCAGCAATGCAAGAAATCCTAAAGAGACTGGTGTAATAAATAGGAATAGAAAGAGAAGGAGAAACACAGACATAAAGGATAAAAATGGAACAAACAAGTATCTAGCAATAATAACCTTAAACATAAATGGATTAAATGTTCCAATAAAAAAATATGGTGGCTGAATGGATAAGAAAACATGACCCATATGTATGCTGTCTATAAGAGACCCACCTCAGAACAAAAGACTCACACAGACTGAAAGTGAAGGTATGGAAAAATATCTTTCAGGCAAATGGAAATGAAAAAAAAAAAGCTGAAAACACTTATATCTCACAAAACAGACCTCAAAGTGAATGCCATAACAAGAGATAAAGAAGGCCACTTCATAATACTAAAGGGATTGATACAACAAGAGGCTATAACTCTCATAAATATATATGCACCCAATACAGGAGCACCCAAATACATTAAAAAAAAAACTTCTGGAAGATATCAAGGGAGAGATTGACAGCAATACAATCATAGTGCAGGACTTTAATACCCCATTGGCATCACTGGATAAATCCTCTAGACAAAAAATAAGCAAAGAAACAAATCCTAAATGACTCACTAGATCAGATGGACTTAATTGACATCTTCAGAACACTTCACCCCAAAGTTACAGAATATACATTCTTCTCAAGTGCACCTGGGACATTTTCAAAGATAGAACACATATTGAGACGCAGGCAAAGTCTCTACAAATTCAAGAAGATGCATATCAAGCATCTTCTCAAATCACAATGGCATAAAATTAGAAATCAACTATAATAAAAAACAATCATAAACAATCAAACACTTGAGGCTAAACAGTATGCTATTAAACAATAACAGCATTACAAAAGAGATCAAAGAAGAAATAAAAAAACATCCTGGAAACAAATGACAATTAAAACAACAATACAAAATCTGGGACAGAGTGAAAGCAATCCTGAGAGGAAAGTTCATAGCACTACAGGCCTACCTCAAAAAAACAATACAAAAACTGGTAATAAGTTATCTAACCCTACAACTTAAAGATTAGAAAGAGAGCAACAGGAAAAGCCCAAAGAAGAAGGAAGGAAATAATAAAGATCAGGGAGGAAAAAAATGACATAGAGACCAAAAATACAAAAAATACAAAAGATCAATAGAACCAAGAGCTGGTTGTTTGAAAGGATAAACAAGATTGATGAGCCCCTAGCCAGGCTCACCAAGAAGCAAATATTGAGGACCCAAATAAACAAATTCAGAAATGAAATAGGTAAAGTAACAACTGACTTCACAGAAATACAAAGGATCGTTAAAAAAAAAAAATACTATGAATAACTCTACTCCAACAGACTGGACAACCTAGATGAAATGGATATATCCCTAGAAAAATACAATCTTCCAAAACTCAAAAAGGAAGAATCAGAAAACCCGAATAAGCTGATAACTACTGACAAAATTGAAGCAGTAATCAAAAAACTTTCAGCAAACAAAAGCCGTGGTCTGGATGGCTTCACAGATTTACAGGAGAGTTTTACCAAACATTCAAAAAACAAATAAACCTACCTTCCTCAGACTATTCAAAAACATTTAAGAGGAAAGAATACTCCCAAGCTCTTTCTATGAAGCCAGCATTAACTTAATCCCAAAACCAGATAAAGACACTACAAAGAAAGAGAATTAAGGCCAATATCCCTCATGAACATAGATGCAAAAATCCTCAAGATATTATTAGCAAATTACCTTCAGCAATACATTAAATAGGTCATACACCATGACCAAGTGGGATGCAAGGCTGGCACAATATTCAAAAATCAATAAACCTGAGCCAAAAAATAAATAAGTAAATCAACCTGATACATCACATAAACAAACTGAAAGACAAAAATCACATGATCATATCAATTGATGCATTCAACAAAGTCCAACACCCTTTTTTGATAAAAACTCTCAGCAAAGTGGGAGTAGAGGGTTCATACCTCAAAATAATAAAGACCTTATATGAAAAACCTACAGCCAAAATCATACTCAATAGGCAAAAATTAAAACCATCTCCCCTAAGAACAGGAACAATATACAGGGATGACTACTTTCACCACTCCTGTTTGACATAGTATTGGAAGTGCTAGCCATAGAGATCAGACAAGAAGAAGAAATAAAAGGCATCCAAATTGGAAAAGAAGTAAAACTGTCATTATTCACAGATAACATGATATTGTACATAGAAAACCCTAAAGACTCCATTAAAAAACTACTAGATTTAATAAATGAATTTGGCAATATAGCAGAATACAAAATTAATACCCAGAAATTTATGGCATTTTTTATACACCAATAATGAACTCACAGAAAGAGAAACTAAAAAAAAACAATCCCATTTATCATTGCAATAAAAAGAAAATAAGATACCTAGCAATAAAGTTAACAAGGAGTTAAAAGACCTGTATTTGAAAAACTATAGGACATTGAAAAAAAGAGAGAGAGGGAGATATAAACAGGTGGAAGAATATACCATGTTCATGGATTGGTAGAATCAACATCATTAAAATATCCATACTACCCAAAGTAATCTATAGAGTCAACACAATCTCCATTAAAATACCAACAGCATATTTCACAGACCTAGAACAAACTCTCCAAAAATGTATATGGAATAAAAAAAGACCCTGAGTAGCTGCAGCAATCCTGAGAAAGAAGAACAAATTTGAAGGGATCATAACCAGGAATCAAACTGTGACCTCCTGGTTCTTAAGTCAAGGCACAACTGCTGAGCCACACCCAACCAGGCATTTTTATGCTATTTCAATAATACTTTAAAACTTATTTCTAACAGCCTATTGTCAGTTTACAGAAATGAAATTGATTATTAATTCTAATATTTATTTGTGCTTCTTTTGGAGTTCTTATGTATACAATTTTGTCATCTCTAAATAATAATGTTTATTTCTTCCTTTTGGATTTTCACATCTTTGATTTGTTTTTCTTCTGATTGCAATAGTTAGGAATTCAAGTACAATGTTGAATTGAAGTGTGCATACAAAGATAGCAGACATCTTTATTCCCACTTCAGTGGAAAAGCATTTAATATTTCATCATTAAGTATGATGTTTGCTGAAAGTTTTTGTAGATAAGTTTATCAGATTAAGGAAGTTTTCTTTCCTCCTTATTTGCTAAACTTTTGTCATGAAGGAGTTGAATTTTATCAAATACTTTTTCTGCTTTTGGTGTTCTACTGAAATCCTATATAATAAAAGCCTAATATGCAAATTGACCAAATGGCAGAATGACCGGTCTCTATGATGTGCACTGACCAGAGGGAAAACGCTCAATGCAGGAGCTGCCCCCAGGCCGGCCAAGGTGGATGCCAGTGGGGTCCCCCCAATTGCCCCTCCAATTGCCCCTAAAAGGGAGGTAACAGGCGGCGGCGGGGTGGGTGGCGGGGCTGGTGAGCGGGTGGCACCAAGCCAGCCAAGGCAGGTGCCAGTGGGTGGGGCCTGGACTGGTCGCCCCACAGATCGGCCCTGATTGCTGGCCAGGCCTAGGGACCCTACCTGTGCATGAATTGTGCACCAGGCCTCTAGTTATATAATTTTATATTATATTTTCTTAATGTGATGAATTATATTGAGTAGCTTTAAATAAGCTCATCTTGTTCTTCTGGAATAAACCCAACTTTTTCTAATAAATTATCATTTTATATATTGCTGGATTGATTTTGCTTTATACATGTGTAATTTGGAAATTAGAACTGCCTTTGGGAAAAGTACATACAGAATGTAAGCTTACTTCTATTTCATACTTCTGCTTTTGTATATTAGTCTTCCAGGAAGTCCTTGATTACAGTATTATCAAAGGAGCACAGCAAAACCCACAGTTGACTTTTTATCATATAGGTTGGAAGCCAGAAAACCATGTGATGATATCTTCAAAATGCCAAACTAAAATAAGTGTTGACATGGAATGTTATATCTCTCCTAAATGAAGTGAAATAATCGTATTTTCAGACCAAAAATTACAGAAAATTTGGCAGTATCAGAGCAGCACTAAAGAAAATATTAACAAGTTTCTTCAAGCAGAAGGAAAATGACAAATGGAAGTGTGGAGATATAGAAATACTTCTTTAATCTGATAAACTTATCTACAAAAACTTTCAGCAAACATCATACTTAATGATGAAATATTAAATGCTTTTCCACTGAAGTGGGAATAAAGATGTCTGCTATCTTTGTATGCACACTTCAATTCAACGTTGTACTTGAATTCCTAATGACTGCAATCAGAAGAAAAACAAATCAAAGATTTGAAAATCTGAAAGGAAGAAATAAACATATTATTATTTAGAGATGACAAAATTGTATACATAAGAACTCCAAAAGAAGCACAAATAAATATTAGAATTAATAATCAATTTAATTTCTGTATACTGACAATAGGCAGTTAGAAATAAAAGTTTTAAAGTATTATTGAAATAGCATCAAAATGCCTGGATGGGTGTGGCTCAGTGGTTGAGCCTTGACTTAGGAACCAGGAGGTCCCGGTTTGATTCCAAGTCTGGGCACGATCCCCATTAAGGGGCATGCAGGAGGCAGCCGATCAATGATTATCTCTCATCATTGATGTTTCCATCTAACTCTCTCTCCCTTCCTCTCTGAAATCAATACAAAATATATATTTAAAAAAAGAAATAGCATCAAAACATTGGAAACTTATAAATAAGTCTAACAAAAATGTATAAGAGCTCTAACAAAATCATAGCACATCACTGAAAGAAAATAAAGAAGACCTAAATAAGTGTTAGTATGTTAGAAAACTTTATATTGTAAGATGTTAGTTCTCTCCACCACTGTTGTCTGTTCTATGAGTTTTTGTTTGTTTGTCTTAT
The DNA here is from genome assembly GCF_027574615.1 of Eptesicus fuscus. Lineage (NCBI taxonomy): Eukaryota > Metazoa > Chordata > Mammalia > Chiroptera > Vespertilionidae > Eptesicus > Eptesicus fuscus. Next base: position 17,176,905 of record NC_072474.1, read on the forward strand.
TTGTTCATTTGTTGCTTTTAATTTTATATTCCACGTAAGACTTTTTCTGCCTAATTTTGCTTACCATAATATTTTCAAGGTCCATACATGTTGTTGCAAATGGAAGTATTTTTTTAATTTCTTTATTGATTAAGGTATTACATATGTGTACTTATTCCCCCATTACCCCCCAACACCCCCCATTCATGCCCTTACCCCCCTGTTGTCTGTGTCCATTGATTAGGCTTATATGCATGCATATAAGTCCTTTGGTTGATCTCTCCCCCTTTACCCCCACCATCCCCTACCTTCTATGGCTGAGGAGTACTCCAATTTATATATGTACCACTTCTTTATCCAATCATCCACTGAACGGCACTTTGATTGTTTCCATGTCTTAGCCACCATGAATAAATGAAATGAGCATATGGATGCATATATCTTTGCAAACAAATGTTTTCTAATTTAGGGGGAAGATAACTAGAAGAGGGGTTGCTGAGTCATATGGTAACACTATCCTTAATTTTTTTAGAAATTTCCCTACTGTTTTTCATAGTGACTGTATCAGTTTACATACCCACCAGCATTAAATGTGGGGTCCTTTTTCTCACAACCTCTCCAACACTTATTACTTGTCCTGTTGGTTATAGCCATTTTAACGGGTGTGAGGTGGTATTTCATTGTACTTCTTATTTGCATTTCCCTAATAGCTAGAGAAGTTGAGCACCTTTTCGTACATCTGTTAGCCATTTGTATGTCTTGTTGAGAGAAGTGTCTGTTCAGGTCCACTGCCTATTTTTCAATTGGACTATTTGTTTGTTTGAAGTTGATTTGTGTGAGTTCCTTATATATTTTTTTATATTAACCCCTTGTCAAGACTGCTGTTTGAAATATCTTCTCCCATTTGGTTGGTTGCCTTTTTATTTTGTTATCAGTTTCGTTTGCTGTGCAGAGAAGCATTTTAGTTTGCTACAGTCCATTCATTTAACTTTGCCTTTATTTCCCTTGCATTTGGAGTCAACTTTCATAAAATCGTCTCTAAGACCAAGATCTGTAAGCTTAGTACCTATGTTTTCTTCTATGTAATTTATTTAGTCAGGTCTTATATTTAGATTTTGATCCATTTTGAGTTAATTTTTGTGTATGGAGACAAACAGTAGTCTAGTTTAATTTTTTTGCATGTGGCTTCCCAATTTTCCTAACATTTGTTGAAGAGACTTTTTTTCTCTCCATTGTATGTTTTTAGCTCCTTTGTTGAAAATTAATTACCCATATACATTGGGTTTGTTTCTGGACTCTGAATTCTGTTCCATTAGTCTGTATGTCTGTTTTTCTGCCAATACCATGCTGTTTTGATTATTGTCGTTTTCAGTACAGGGAATATGATACCTCTAACTTCATTCTTTCTTTTCTCAGGATTGCTTTTGCTATTCAGGGTCATTTGTATTTCCAAATAAATCTAATTTTTATTCTATTTTTAATGTCATTAGGATTTTTATGAGGATTTCAGTAAGTCTATAAATTACTTTGGGTAATATGGTCATTTAAACTATGTTGATTCTTTCAATCTATGAATACAGAGTATTTTTCCATTTGTTTGTGTCTTTTTCAGTCTCTTTTAATAATTTTTGTAGTTTTTGTTGTATAAGTTATTTTTTACATCCTTTATTAAGTTTATTCTTAAGTATTTTATTATTTTCATTGCAATTGCAAAAAGAATTGTTTTTTCCACTTCATTTGGTGGCATATCATTTTCTACAATATTATGATAATTATCAATCTTCACATTTGATAACAATAAGGATAGCAAACATTTATCAGGTGCTTACTGTGTGTGAGCACTATGTTTAACACTTAAAATTTAAGGAACTCCCTGTAAGTCTTCACAGGAAGTCTTTTAAGAACTACTATTATTCCCCCTTTTATCATTGATAGAACAGAACCACAGAAAAATTCTTTAAATTTCCCAAGGTCACACACTATTAAATAGTGGATACATTTAGCTATATTTGTGAACAATTCCACAGGACCATACACAATAGCAGTGGACTATTTTTAAAACATATAGGCCAGGAATACAGAGTATTTTTCCATTTGTTTATGTCTTTTTCAGTCTAGTTACCATTTGATATATTTTAGATCAAATTCATGAATAAAATTTAAAAGTCACCAAGTTGTGTACAAAAACAAGATTCCATCATTTATAACATCAACAAAAAACCCTCTTATTACATCACCTCATAATACTAGAAATTTGTATTCCTATGCAAAAAGCTATTAGTGAGTAATCAAATATTAACAGCAAGAATGAGTTGCATCTTTGGCATCTACCCAACTTTAAGCCATTAGTAATCCATTTATGTAGGCCAAAAAATCCAAGGATAGCATTCATTTGCTCTCTCTTTGTTCAGTACTAACTCAAAAGTTTTGTTGGATTATTCTAGAAACCTAGCATTGCAAAAAATATGTAGATTGCACTTATATCCTAAATAATTTACTTATTTGTAACAATTGAAGTTTCTTGGTATTCTAGGGGTTTGTGCAATATTGCCTCTAAAAATAATGTGGAGAAAATTTATCCTATACGATAAAAGCCTAATACGCTAAGTGTCTGGTCATCCATTCAACCAAAGAGTAATATTCTAATGATATGCTAAGACCGCTCAACTGCTCACTATGACGTGCACTGAACACCAGGGGACAGATGCTCCGACAGGTAGGTTAGCTTGTTGCTGGGATCTGGCCAATCAGGACTGAGCGAGACAGGCCAGACATGCCCTGGGGCCCTCCAGCAGTCCCTCCCTGGCTGGCCAAACTCCCGTGACCCTCCCCTCTCCTGATTGTGCACCAGTGGGGTCCCTCAGCCTGGCCTGTGCCCTCTTGCAATCCAGGACCCCTCAGGGATTTCAGAGAGCTGGTTTTGGCCTGATCCTGCAGGCCAGGCTAAGGGACCCCACTGGTGCACAAATTCATGTACTGGGCCTCTAGTTTAAAATATAAAAGTCTTGCATTGACCTTTTTCATCTACCCAATTGTTCACCACTAGATCCTTTTTCGTGACCTTTTCTTAGCCTCAAATTGATTACTTGCACATCAGTAAAAAATATATATTTTAAAGAATTATTTTTTTAAAAAATTGGAGGGGGAGTAACAGTTTAGGATGGAAAAAATCAACATATAAAAATGGCAAGTAAAAAAATCTCATTTCCTATTGGTCTGGTACTTCCTTTTCACAACTTGTATCACATTGTCTTCTCAGAAGGTCTTTATACCATGGTAAGGAAGATAATATGTATACATTATAAGAAGAACTGAGTCACATATAAGTTGAATGTCTGAAGTAACTGCGAGCTATTCAGAAACAATCATAACTAGAACCCAGGCTCAAGTTCTTCTCATTCAGACCTTGGCTTCCTTCAGAGACTACACTTTTTGTCTCTGGCTGCATAGTATGAATGAAAGTGCATTACTTATTTACAACTCTACTTAACCTGTAACAAGTGTTCTGGACTTCTCAGGACTCCTGATGCCAATTTTGTTGTCAGATGCATCAGATCTCCTTCACAATGACAGGAGACCGAAACAAATAGGGGAGGATATGTTTCCAGTAGGAAAAAAATTGATAATTATAGATTTTAGGTAAATGACAATAATAGAACCAGTTGACAATGAATTCCATTTTGGGTTCTCATTTTAGTATTTCTGCCAAATTCTACTCATAATATACTCCCTGTTTAAATTCATAAAGTTTTACCAGCCTCAAAGTGACTAGTTTAATACCTAAACTTTGGGGATTATTATTATCATTAATGCCAAAATTTTAGTTATTTTATACATGTTGCCTATTGGTCTTCCAATAATTCTATTTTAGCTTTTTATATATAAAACTAAAGGCCTAGTGCACGAAATTTGTGCACTGGCGGGGGGTGTCCCTCAGCCCAGCCTGTACCCTCTCACAGTCCAGGACCCCTCACTCCTTACTGTCCTCCTGCTCACTCCTTACCGCTCAGCTTGCTGCTCCTTAGTGGCAGGTTTCTTACTGCTTGGCTTGCTGCTCCTTAGCACTGCTGCGGAGGTGGGAGCGGCTCCTGCTATTGCTGCTGCAATCCTCAGCCATGAGCCCAACTTCTGGCTGAGCTGTGCTCCCCCTGTGGGAGTGCACTGACCACCAGGGGGCAGTTCTTGCATTGAGCGTCTGCCCCCTGGTGGTCAGTGTGCATCATAGTGACCTATTATTCTGGTCATTCCCCCGTAATGGTTGCTTAGGCTTTTATTATATAGTTACTCCCTTTGGTTCTAGTAGGAAGCCTCTCTCCTTTAAATGTGTGTTTTTATAAATGGAGCTAATGCATTTCCTCCACAGGAACCCTATTATACTTGAACTATAATATAAAGGCTTAAAAAATAAAGCAACACCTGAGAAAGCCTGTCAAGAGTAGAGGGAGGAGGCTGTCAGTGGGTTGTCTATACTTGGCCCAAGACACTTGAAATTAAACCTAAATGATGTCAAATAAGAAGTTCAGTCATTTTCTTTCTGTCAAAGCTCCAAGAATTTACTCTGCAGTTAGATGGTTGGTACGATTTTCTCTTAGCAAAAAAAAACGAAACAAACAAAAAAAACCCAGCAAACCAAAAACAAACAAACAAACAAACAAGAAAAAAACCCAACTACCTGTCCTTTGAGAGTAAAATATTTTAATATATAACTTCTGCTTATATGTTTAGTTAATATGGCTTTAACTTCTTCTCATTTTGGAAAGAATTTAGAAACTAGTAAATAATTATTGTCTTCTTGAATGAAAATCCATTTTTAGTCATTTTTTTTCTCCCTTCGCCATTCTATCATGGCCAATCACTTAGTTACAGTGGGAAAAGTATTTTACTATACTTTACATCTTATATTGGGATGAGCTTTAAAGTTACCTGAAATCAAATGTTACATAATTTAAACTAAAAAAATCCCTTAAACCTACCTTAAAGGAATATATATCAATACTAATAAAAGCCTAGGTGGCGTCTCGCCCTCGCGTCATCACAAGATGGCCACCCCATGTCACCACAAGATGGCCGCCCATGTAGCCACAAGATGGCTGCTCCCACGTCATCACAAGATGGCCACCACAAGATGGCTGCCACAAGATGGCCAGCAGAGAAGGGCAGTTGTGGGTGATCAGGCCAGCAGGGGAGGGCAGTTGGGGGTGATTGGGCCAGCAGGGGAGCAGTTAGGCATCAATCAGGCCAGCAGGGGAACGGTTAGGGGGAGATCAGGCTGGCAGGCAGAAGCGGTTAGGGGCAATCAGGCAGGCAGGCAGGCGAGCAGTTAGGAGCCAGCAGTCCCAGATTGGAGAGGGTGCAGGCTGGGCAGAGGGACACCGCCCCCCCCCCCCCGCCCAGTGCATGAATTTTGTGCACCGGGTCTCTAGTGTGTATATATATATATATATATATATATATATAACTTTGTATGATAATTATTTTACATATTAAACTTGACAGCTGATGAGATACCTAAAACGCTAACCAAGAGAAAAATTATATGCAGAAGTATAGGCATTCAAATCACTTTGCATTTAAGACAACTATTAAATTCCTAGTTAATAAGCAATGTGTAGAAATTTCTAATGTCTTTCTGCTTTCCTAGAGTGTTTACTTCATTCTTGTTGAATATTAGACTTCTATAATCTCAAATAACATAAGATTTTTTTATATTATATGTATTAGATGAAACAAAAAATTTATATGAGGAAGAGTTATATTCTAAAATGAAACTTGTTAAAAAATAAAATCAACTGAACCCCAACATTCTTTTGAGTGCCTCTTATCTGGAAGGTCCTATGACCCAATGGACACTAAGAAAGTAAAGTTCTTTTCTGTCATGCTTCTCTAAACGTGCTTTCAAATGCCCAGTTCACCCTTGAGAGTCCAGCTAATGTCAAGCAAGGATTTACAACTCAGATATCCCATCTTCCTCCTGCTGCTCCAAGCCATCTTTCTTCTTTAGATGCTGATGCTGGGAACACTAGAATGTATTGGAATGATTCTTAACTAGAAAGAAACTGTTTTTCCTTAAGGGTAAACAGATGTTATTTTTAGGATTAGCAATGATTTCTTTGAGTTATAAAGAGAAATCCTAAGAATTGGAAATAATTTAAAGGATTTTTTTGAAGTTAAATAGATTTACATAAAGTTAGAGGAAAAATGAGAAAAGAGCACATGGTGTAATAAAACAACGAAATGAAAGTAGGAAGATATGGACAAGTTTCTCCAAGTCAGAAAATATAGCTTTTAGTAATTCTGTGGTCCAAGTTCTTACACAAACACAATGCCTGGCTCTTATAGATTTTCAATAAATATTTGCTAAACTTAGTTATTGAGTTTTGTGTAGTATCTCTCTAGGCCTCAATTTTTTAAATCTCTAAAATAAAGTGATTAGACAAGAGATGTCTAAGTAAAATTTTAGCTATAATGTTCTATGAATTCTTGCTAGATCTCATACTAAGGAAGCCAACATCATAACCAACAAGCTATGAAAAGGTGTCATAGTTCTACCTTAAGAACTTTACCAATTTTATCACTTTCTACCTTCATCGTTTATTCATGACAAAATCTAGCCAGATGACAAAGTCAGTGGTTCCCAAACCCATCAGCACATTAGAATCACAGCAAAGATCTTTCCCTCAACAGATTTACTGAATTGGAATATCAGAGGTGGGACCTCAAAAATGTATTTGCCAAAAGCCTCCCCCTCCCTGGGTGATTCTGATAAACACATTTGGTGAATCTCTTGTTTAAAACAGAACTATCCTACCTAATAATAGACAAATATGCAAATTGACTGCACCTTCGCTATGCCCAAGCCACGCCCACCAGCCAATCAGGACGGGTATGCAAATTACCCCAACAAAGATGGCAGCTAATTTGCATATCAAGACAGCGTAGAAAGAAGCCAAGAGCTGCAGAAGGGAGCAAAGCTGCGGAGAAGCAAGCAAGCCGGGGGGAGGAGAAGGGAGGAGCGGAGGCGGGGCCAGGGGAGAAGGGAAAAGCAGGCGGGCTGGCGGAGAAGGCAGGGTGGGGGAGAAGGGAGGAGTGGAGGTGGGGCGGGAGAGAAGGGAGGAGAGCAGGCAGAGCGGGGTAGAGTGCAGCAGGAAACCCTATTGCAGGATTTTTCCTGCAACGGGAACACTAGTATGTATATATTCTTTCTCCTTGGATGTCATATTTTTATAAAGGATGTTTTCCTTTATCATTTTTGGACTTCAATTTTGTTTTCATATTATTTTGTTTCAACCACTTATTACATAATATTTCAAACACACACAAAGTAGAGCAAATAGTAAATATCCTTGTCACTCTTAATGATGATCAATTCATTGTCAGTCTTATTTTATCTGTACTGCCATTCCCTCATGTTATTTTTAAAAAATATTTTAATTGATTTCAGAGAGGAAGGGAGAGGGGGAAAGAGATATAAATATCAATTATGACAGAGAATCACTGATTGGCTGCCTCCTGCATGCCCCTCACTGGGAATTGAGTCTGCAACCCAGGCATGTGCCCTGGCCAGGAACCGAACCGTGATCTTCTGGTTCATAGGTCGACACTTAACCACTGAGCCATGCTGGCCTGGCCCACATGTTATCCTATATAATAAAAGCCTAATATACTAAGTGTCTGGTTGACCGGTCGACTGTTCAACCAACAAAGCATAATATGCTAAAGATATGCTAAGGCCGCTCAACTACTCACTATGACATGCACTGACCACCAGGGAGCAGATGCTCTGACCAGTAGGTTAGCTTGCTGCTGGGGTCCGACCAATTGGGACTGATTGAGATGGTCCAGACATGTCCAGGAGCCCTCACACAGTCCCTCCCTGTCTGGCCAACCTCCCACATCTCTCCCTGGCCCCAATCGTGCACCAGTGGGGTCCCTCGGCCTGGCCTGAGCCCTCTTGCAATCCAGGACCCCTTGGGGGAAGTCGGAGAGCCAGTTTTGGCCCAATCCCACAGGCCAGGCAGAGGGACCCCACTGGTACATGAAATCATGCACTGGGCCTCTAGTTTTAAATGAAATCCCAGAGAGAAAAATGGGTGCTTCTCAAAATAGTGTCACATTCTAACACTGTGGAGAATGTGGCTTGCATGACCCAAGTCTCTAACCCAAGCATAGGTCCTGGGACGAAACAAGCCAGATATGCTGACAAAAGCCACAGGCAGTGACGGCAACTTCTCTTCGGAGTCACTAGGTTCATTTTATTTGCTATACACTTTGATATGCTAGCACACCTCTTGAAGAAACACATTAGTCCATTTTTCTGCTCTGGTTCATAGATAGAATTTTCTTGTTCATCTTCACTTCTAATCATGGTAAAGCTTACATAAATCCAAACCAGTAGATCACTCCAAAACAACAATTGGTAGAAAAGTGTGACACTTGTCTAACTAACTTGGTAACTACAATTAAGTCAGAAAAGAAAAAAAAATATATTGGAAATACCATTAAATATGTCATATTACATTGTACCAAAAAAAAGGTCTTCCTTTCCTTTCTCTTTTCTGTGGGAGATCTAAAATCAGTATTTATCCAATAGAGAAAGTACCTTTTCAAAATTAAAAGTATACATTTATTATTATATTACTATTATATTATCATCTTTATTGTAATTTGGGCATTCAATATAGGACCAAACATGGAATGCTATACTCATGGTGTCCTTCTAATAATGAATAGATTGCTGCATTCATTCTACTGGATTTTCTTCAGTAGTTAAAAAAAAAAAAAAAAAGTGTTTTATTTTTTTTCCCCAAAAGCGAAGTTAACCATCCAGATGTTGATTAGTCAAACTGCAACAACTGACCATTGAGTCAACTTGGTTTCATCTGTAAAGGAAAACACATTTAAAACTCAACCCCAACAGCACAGACCATAAACTGTTTCCTAAACATTGCCAGGTTCTAATTTCTAAACATCATCATATTAGAGATATAATAGGACCAATGTGATAAGACTAAAAATCCTATGGGGTATGCCTGCAATATCCTGATGTTCTTTGATTTTCGTCTATCTCTATTATGCAGCTATTTATTAAACTGTCAAAAGAGCAGAAAGAAACACTGAAATGCCTCCCCAAATTTGACTTCCCTTATGCTACATTTCAGTACGTGTGACTTTGATTCTATGCTTTTTCAGCAACCATGAAAATTCTAGTTCAATAAATGTGAGTTACTACTGTAGGGGACAATTATAAAAAGAGGGGAAATGTTTGCAATGTAAAAAAGAAGCAAAAGGATAGTTTAGCTAGAAGTGAATGGTTTAAAAATTAAAGGGAGTAAACAGATGACATGCAACCCTACATTTTACATCTGTTAGAAAAGAGGGGCTAGATAATGTTTGTGAGAGGCAATAGCCTGTCCTTTGGAAGGGCCTTGGGAGAGACACTGTGGGATCCAAGAGCTGGATTACTAAATGCAAATCATAAACTCTGAAAACCACAGAATATTTGTACAACAGGCTGGGTAATAGGAATAAAATGCTTCTTAGCATGTACATTATCTACAACAAATGAAAACAAATTAAAAGCATTTCAATCAAACTACCAGGAAGAATGATCCTAGAAGATTTCAGTGAGCTAGGGATAGTAATGGAAAGTAATCACATATGAAATCATGACTAAATGAAGATGTATAAAATCTCATTCCATTTTTCCTTTAGTATGCTACATTAATTGTTTCATATCAGTGGATAAAAGAACTCTTTATAATAGCTTTTTTGATTTACTGGATATATTGGCTTTTAAATCATTAAAGATTGTTTTATGCTATCAATATATTCTTCAGGGTTTCCAGGGGCTAAGGAAATATTCCAACAAGACAAACATTTGGTACTAAATATTCACATAGAGGAAAATATTTAATACGGTAATATTACTGACATTTTTTCAATAATTGCCTACTAAAATAAATAAAGTTTATCAATAAGCCTCAGTCTTTATGAATCTCTATGAGACCTCCACCTCAATCACATTCCCAAATGTTGTCATAGGTGGATTTTAGGATTAAAAATTGTGAGGAAGTCCTGTTTGCATGTATTTCTCTTCATTCGTTATCAAGACAAGAATTAGAACCTTCTTATTCAGGAATATTTGAGTGAATAAATTCTCAGACCCAATGTCCCAACCAAATTACAGGGACAAATTGTATGGACTTTAGCATTATCCAAAGAACACATTGTTAATATTGTCATTTTTTAAAATCTTTGTCTTGAGTTTCAGAAAATGGTTTCTTTAGCAACCAAGCTATTAATTACTGTAGAGGAGTACATTCAACATGAATATCTACTAATAGATTTATTGTAATAAATTAATACATACAAACTTCTAAAAAGACAAATTTTTAAAATATTCTGATCAATCCTCTGGCTGTGTGGCTCGGTTGGTTAGAGCATCCTCTCATACACCAAAAGGCTGTGGGTTCTATTCCCAGTCAAGGTGGTACATACAGGAGATAACTGATCCATTTTTCTCTCTCATACGAATCTCTCTCACTCTCTCTCTCTCTCTCTCTCTCTCTCTCTCTCTCTCTCTCTCTCTCTCTCTCTCGTCTCTCTCCCTCCCTTACTCTCTCTAAAATCAATGAAAACATATCCTAAGGAGAAGATTTTTAAAAAGAGATTCTACCATCTTCCCAAATATAATAATGATAAAGTTGTTTAGCATTTCTAGCCAAACCATTCTGAATTTCAGTCTATTTCTTTAGCTGTTTTAAACTTAAAAAAAAAATTATCTTGTTGAAAGTACTACAAATGTCCCCCTTTTTTTAACTCATTGACCCCTTCCACCCCGCATCAGCAAACCCCCGCATCAGGCCTTCACCACACTATTGTCTGTGTCCATGGGTTATGAATATATACATATAAGTTTTTTGGTTAATCTCTTCCCAGCCCCCTCTCCCTGCTTTCCCTTGGAGATTCATCAGTCTGCTCCATGCTTCTATGACTATAAATCTACTTTGTTCATTAGATTCCACATATGAGTGAGATCATGTGATACCTGTCTTTCTCTTGTGTTTGTGTTTTTTTTTTCACTTAGCATAATACTCTCCAGATCCTTCCATAGTGTCTCCAAGAGTAAGAAATCCTTCTTTTTTACAGCTGTATAGTATTCCATGGTGTATATGTAACGCAATTTTGTTATCCACTCATGTATATGGGCATTTGGGTTGTTTCTAGATCTTAGCTATTGTAAATAGCACTACTATGAACATAGGGGTGCATACATTCTTTCTGATTGGTGTTTTGGGATACTTAAGATATATTCCCAGAAGTGGGATCACTGGCTCAAAGGCAGCTCCATTTTTAATTTTTTGAGGAGACTTCATATTTTTTTCCAAAGTGGCTGTACCGGTCTGCATTCCCATCAGAAGTGTACCAGAGTTTCCTTTTCTCTACATCCTCCCCAGCAATTGCTTGTTAATTTGTTGATGGTAGCCACTCCGCCAGGTATAAGTCAATACCCCATTGTCATTTTAATCATTTTCCTATGCCAATTTAAGCTGGGATTCTATTTGCTTCCCATAGCTTCCTGATTATGATAGTATAAATACATAATGTCATTTTTTTCATCAGAAAGAATATATGTACCCTATGTTCATAGGAGTGCAATTTAAGAGCTAATATCTGGAACAGCCTAAGTGCCCATCAGTAGATGAGTGGATAAAAAAACTGTGGTACAGCCCAGCAGCATAGTTCAATGGCTGAGTTTCGACCAATGAAGCAGGAGGTCATGGTTTGATTCCTGGTCAGGGCACATGACCAGGTTGTGGACTCCATCCCTAGTGTTGGGTGTGCAGTAGGCAGCCGATCAATGATTCTCTCTCATCATTGATGTTTCTATCTCTCTCTCCTTCTCTTTCCTCTCTGAAATCAATAAAAATATTTTTATAAAGCTGTGGTACATTCACACCATGGAATACTATGCTGCTGTGAAAAAGGAGGATCTCTTAACCTTTGAGAGACCTGGAAGGACCTAGAGAGTATTATGCTATATGAAGAAAGGTAGTCAGAGAAAGACAAGTATCACATGATCTCACTCATATGTGGAATCTAATGAATAAAATAAATTGATGAACAAAATAGGCCCAGAGACATAGAAGCATGGAACAGACTGACGAATCTGAGGGAAGCCAGGGATGGTGGAGGTGGTAGGGAGAGTTTAACCAGGGAACTTATATGAAAGAACTAATATGCATATATGCTTAGCCCATGGACACAGAGAATAGTGTGATAAAGGCCTGGGACGGTTGGGTGCAGGGTGGAGAGGGTCAATGGGAAAAAAGGGGATATCTATAAAACTTGCAACAATAAAGATAAATTTTAATAAAAGAATGTACCAGCCCATCCTATGTACAAGAAGAATAAAAAAATGTCATGAGGTATTTATACAGTAGTGATCTTCTAACCTTTTTAAAAATTTTGTCAACTTTTCAGTTTTCAGTTAAGCCCAATAGTTAAAAATGAAATACACAGGCAATTAACTCCCCTATCAATAGCAGCAGTTATAAAAGCCAATGTGGCAATTTACATTTGGTTAGTGCTTCATTGCTCCTGCCTTCCATCTCAAAGAATCATAAATCCCTGAGTCCCTTCAGAATGCAAGTCTAGCACAGATGGAAGGAGTTTTGTTTCACTTGGGAACTGAAAAGGTGAAGTCATTCCAAAGTGGGAGAGAACACAGCCAGTCCAGTGTGCACAATTTAATTCAATGGATCCCTTGTGAGGTACTTCATTTGCTGGTGCACTGCTGACAGCAGAAATGCTGCTTAGTGCAGCAATATATTAGCCATTTGTGAGGCATTGTGTTAGCAAATACTTAAGGCCATGGAAAAACTAAGGAAGTCAATGAAATCAAGTTGCCTGGGTGACTCTGAATCAAGGCTTCAAAACACCAGTTATAAAAAGTGTGCCCAGGTGCGTAAGGTAAAAATGGCATTGCAGATACTTCAGGGAGGATTTTCTTCATTCCACACTTTGGAATGAATAAAACAACAGTTAAATGCCAGTCGCAGGTTTTATACCCTAATTCTTTCCCTTTTGCCCCATCTCTTCCCTTTTTGCCTTCCCTTTGCTGTGTAGACTTATCCTTGGAAGTTGTAGAGAAGAATGGAAGAGAAGTCATAAAAATAATCCCATCCTCATGTCGGACTTCCTACCAACCTCTCTTGCTTTACTTTCTCCATAGTGCTAATGGTCACATGACATATTTTACTTATATTATTACCCAGACATAGTAGGCACTCAATAGAAAACATATTTGTTGATTAAACAAACATTTGTTTGCTAAAAGTGACATTGTGGTGTAGGAGGAAAATTGAGGTTTTAAGTGTGTAAAAATAATAAAGAGTGGGAAGTTGCGGAGACTGAATGCTGTGGAATTTATCTGTAGTGCACCTCCATTCTCCTTTTATAGCCCACAGCACCCCCTTCAGCCATACCTCTTCTCTGTCTCTACACCCCTGGTTCCATTACCCTCTTGATGAGGATGATAATTATGATGATTAGTATTTAATAAGTTCTCAGTCTGTTCCAGACACTGCAAAAGACTTATATATTTTATCTAATCATCACAACAATCCTATATGGTCAGAATGTTATATACAAATAAGAAAACCTCAAGTGATTTTTGTGAGGATTAAATTACATATTACATGATTAATACAATTCCTAGCTATAAGTGCTACACAAATATTTGCTACTACGAGTATTAATAGCATTATTATTGTTTTATCTCCATCTTGGTGATGAGGAAACTGAGACTCAGAGTAGAACTGGAAAAACCTGGATTGTAACCCAAGTCAATGTGATTCCCAATATGTGAATTTTCCACCATATGACATTGATACTTGTTGGATGTTCAAGCTCTTGACCCAGTGTCACTAACTAGTCTGCCCTCCACTGGAATAACCCATTGCCTGGGTTTTGTGAGCAGAACTACTTCCAACTTCTAGAGCAGTATTCTAGAAATACTTTGCTGATATAATAAATGTGAGCTACAGTTTTATATGTGATACTGGTTCATTTACATTGTTCTCTAATAATGTACTTTGTCTTTATCCAGATTTTTCCAAAATGTTTTTCATAAAACAATACTTCTACAAGGTGCTCCTTGAAAAAGTTGTCCTGGGCAACTTAGCTTGAGAAACAATAAGCTATATATTTCTCTTATAGAGTCACAAAGCTTTTTGGCGTTTTAACAGTTTTGAAAAGTCTAGATAAAGAAATCAGTTTAACTCAGAGTTTTCAAACATATTTGATAAGATCCTTTTTTAAAAAGACCTACTACTGCTTTCTAAATGACATTTTAAGCAATGTTATCTTAATTCAATGGATTAGATTTAATACTGGAAGTTTTGGACTACCAGGGAAACATTTTGTTGCGAGGGTGTTTTCTTTATGGTGACAAAATCATCCCAGACTCCAGTAGTTCTATCCATGAGCCCCTGGGAGAGGTGACACTGCAATCTACTGTCACAAATATGGAGAATACTTTAATCAAAATCTCACTTTTAGAGGAGAAATAAAGAACCAGAACTGTAAAGTTACTTTCACACAATTTTAAATTAAAAAAATACTTTTAAAAATTGGTTTGAAAATGAGAAAGCCAATATTTTACTTCTAGCTGTAACAATTACTTGAAGCAGAGAAAATCAATTAAACTCCCTATAATTCCATTTTCCTTCACTGCAAAGTGTGTTCTCTCTCCTTTACCATCTCTTTACTAGACAGGCTATTTTCAGAAATAGCCAAGATAGTTTAAGGCTACTTAAAATTTTTAGGAAAAAAAAAATGATTAGGCATCTTAGAATAATGTTAAAATTAGCCAAAAGCAGAACTGAATCAGAGTAGATTATAACTTTGATGCTTTTTGTACAGACTTCTTTTATTTAACACTAGAGGCCCGGTGCACAAAATTCATGCACTTGGTGGGGTCCCTCATCCTGGCCTGCACCCTCTCACAGTCTGGGAGCCCTTGGGGGATGTCTGACTGATGGCTTAGTTTGCTCCTGGAGAGTGGGCCTAAGCTGTCAGTCAGATATCCTTAGCCCAGCTTCTGGTTGAGTGGTGCTCCCTCTGTGGGTCTTATAATGAGACTTGATCCTTTTTGAAAAAGTTAGGTTAGTTATTTTGTGGAAAGTAACTCAATCAGGGTTTAATTAATGTTTCAGCATGAAGAAATTCACCTTACACATATCTGGCAGGAATATTACAGAAGAGATCATGTGTTCTTCTCATTGTATCCTATCAGGTGGCACACGGGTTCAATTGTCACATTACTACAAATACTTAAAGTGGTATCTTCAGGCTTCTCCACTGTGAAGTAGCTCTTTCCCCTTAATAATTAATATTTTGTGGGAAAGTATTGTGAAACTATGTTATGATACCATTTCTCATCCAATATTTATGAATATATGATATTATATATGTAATATCGACTCCTAGTTTCCTATATTATTTAATGGGTTAAGATAAAATAGATAACTTTCATTACATATTCTAATGGAAAATTGAACCAGATTTAGAGAGTGGTAAGCTAGATTCCATAAACTTACACATACCCCATCATTCTTTGAGAACTTCCTTGATTTCTGACACAAGATATTCTAGGCTCATCTTGTACTTTGACTGTCCTTGTCCCAGGATCAGCCATTTCCTAAAGGAGCCCTGGCTTCTTTTAGTGGAAAATAATATTTAATAAAGAAAGATCTGGATGTTAGGTATGAATTTATATTAGTATTTTGCTATTCCTACACCCTCTTGGTGCACAGAATAATAAAATATTCACCACACCCATGAACATATACACAACCATACATAGAAATACAGACATTTACATTAATATTTATTTCTTTACCTAATAAAACTATGAATTCCAACTGATATTTCTAATTCTAATCCAATATGACAAGTATAATCTGGTTTTCTTCCTTTCCAAATTTGTGTCATTCTCAGATAGTGAGAAACCTGGGTATTGTCATTAATTAATTTATTTATTTATTAGATCAATCTCCCTCTATATATACTATCTCCTGTCTCTGGTGCCACCTCTCCCCATGCAGAAGTCCTCCTCACCCCACATGAATTATACTAATATTAGACAAGGTAGTTTTCAAGGCAAGCAATATTTCCAGTGTTATAGAAGTAATTTTATTATGGTAAAGGAGTCAATTCTTCACAAAGATATAAACTTCCTAAACATTTTTTTTTTAAGAAACACGTTTTATATTTTATTGATTTTTTACAGAGAGGAAGGGAGAGGGATAGAAAGCTAGAAACATCGACCAGCTGCCTCCTACACACCCCCTACCGGGGATGTGCCTGCAACCAAGGTACATGCCCTTGACCGGAATCGAACCCGGGACCCTTCAGTCCGCAGGCCAACGCTCTATCCACTGAGCCAAACCGCTTTTGGCAACTTCCTAAACATTTATGCATCTAATAATACAAGCTTCAAAATACATGAAGCATATATGTTAACTATATCTCAATAAAAATATATACATGAAGCAAAAGTTGCTAGAACTGCAAAGAAAAAGAGATCAGTCCGTAATCACAGTCACTTATTTCAATACCTCTCCATCAACAATTGATAGAACAAGTCGAAAATCAAGGACATATAAGACTTGAGTAATGCTATCAACTAGCTTGACCCAATTGACATTTATAAAATACTCTATCCAGCAACAGCAGCACACACATTCTTTACAAGGGAACATAGAACATTTCCTAAAATAAACTATATTCTGGGCCATAAAATAATTCTTATTAAATTTAAATGGGTTAGAGCTGTGGTCAGCAAACTGCAGCTCACGAGCCACATGCGGCTCTTTGGCCTCTTGAGTGTGGCTCTTCCACAAAATACCATGGCCTGGGCGAGTCTATTTTGAAGAAGTGGCATTAGAAGAAGTTTAAGTTTAAAAAATTTGGCTCTCAAAAGAAATTTCAATCTTTGTACTGTTGATATTTGGCTCTGTTGACTAATGAGTTTGCCGACCACTGGGTTAGAGTAATACAAAGTGTGTTCTCTGATAACAATGGAATTTAGAAATCATTAAAAGAAAAATCTCAAATACTTGGAAACAATAGTCAAAGACAATTCTAAAAAATAATCCATAGGTCAAAGAAAGACAACAAAATGAAAATTAGAGAGAACTTTGACCAAAGTGAAAATAAAAACCAACCTATCAAAATGTGTGCGTGTCAATCAAGCAATGTTTAGGGGAAATTGATAGCAGCTAATATCTATATAAGAAAAGAAAGGATGTCTCAAACCAAGCAGTGCTGCTTCTACTAAGGAAACCGGAAACAAAGAACAAATGAAACCCAAAGCATGTGGGAAAAGGATATAATAAATACCTGAGTAGAAAAAATAAAAGTAGAAAATAAAATAGAGGGTAAAAAAATCAATGAAACCAAAAGGAAGCTATTTGAGAAAAATCAATAAAATTTATACCTCTACTCAGACTGATTAGGAAATAAAGACTGACAACATAAATTACAAATGTGAGAAAATATAGGAATATCAATACAGATTGTACAAATATTAAAAGGTAAGAAAACATCATGAAAAAACTTAGTCTAATAAATTCAATAACTTAGATAGAATGCATAAATTCCTTGAAGCATAATACCAAAGTTCTGTTGGTAAGAAATAGATAATCTGAATAGCCCTATCTCTATAAAGAAATTAAAATTATAGTTTAAAATATTCCCACAAAGAAAAATCCATTTCTAAGTGGCTTCATGGAGAATTCTAACAAACTTTTAAGGAAGATTACTAGTAATGTCAATTCTACACAAAATCTTGTATGATAATTAAAGAGAGACTATTTCTCCATCCCTTTGAGATCAGCATTACTCTGATACCAAAATATGAAATAGAAAGAAAAGAAACTGTAGGCCAATACTCTTTATGAATTAACATATAATATCTGATATCACAAAAAGAATACTACAGAGTGTAGGAAAATTTTATCAAATCAAGTCCAACAATACACAAAGAGGATTGATATATTCAGACCAAATAGGGTTTAATATTTGAAAATTAATCAATGTAATTCACCATATTATCACATTATATAGGAAAATTCATATAATAGTATAAAGAGTTGGAGAAAAGTTTGAAAAATCTAAAATCCATTCTTAATAATATCAATAATAAAACTTTTCTCAAATAAGGAATAGAAGCACACTTCCTTAACTTGATATAAACATCTATGAACAATGTACAGTGGACAAAACATCTTACTTAATAGTTGGAAATATGAATGCTTTTCCTCTAAGATCAGGAAAAAGAAAAGAATGTTCACTTTCATCATGTCTATTAAACATTGCACTGGAAGTTCTGAACAATAAGACAAGCAACGAAAATAAAATGCATCCATATTGAAAGGAAGAAGTAAAATAATTTTTATTCAGAAATGACATGATTATTTAATTTAAAAATCCTATGAATCTCAAAATAAGGTACTAAACTAATATTTGAGTTTAGTAGAATTTCAGGATATAAGGTAATTACACAGAACATAGCAATAAACAACTGAAATTGAAAGTAAAAATAAATGTCATTTAAGATAACATTAAAAATGTGAAACACTTAGAAATGAGTCTAACAAAATATATGCAAGGCTTGTAAACTGAATACCACAAAACTTTTCTGAGAGAAATTAAAGAACACTTACATGAAGAGATGTGTCAAGGGACTCACTATTGTTAAGCTATCAATTATCCCCAAATTAAGCTGTGAACTTGATGCAACCCTGATCAAAATCCAAGAAAATTTTCTCACAGAAATTGACAAGACTATTCTGCAATTCATATATAGAAAAGCAAAGAAAGGAGAATAACCAAAACAACTTTGAAAAAAAGGACTAATACTACCTAATTTCAAAACATTAATTATCTACACTAATAAAAGAGAAACATGCAAATTGACCATCACTCTGCTATGCCCACCAGCCAGTCAGAGCGAGTATACAAATTAACCCAACTAAGATGGCGGCCGCCACAGAGCTGGAGCAAGCAGGAGGCTTGGGTTGCCCCTGGCAATGGAGGAAGCTAAGCTTCCCGCCTGCCCTGGCCTGCCCTGGCCTCAGCTCAAGGCTACAAAGTTTCAATTATAGAAGATAAATAAATCCCAGATACCTGCTTCCAGCTGGCCCTGGCCTATGCTTGGGTCGCCGGGGGGCATGGCCAGCCTGCAAACCACCGCAGGCCCCTTGCCCAGGCTACCCCATGCCCCAAGGGAACACCCACCCTGATCCGGACACCATTCAGGGCAAACCAGCCAGCCCCCATACGTGCACCCGGCCTCTATCCTATCTAATAAAAGTAATATGCAAATTGACCATCACACCAACACACAAGATGGCTACCCCCATGTAGTCAAAGATGGCTGCCCCCTGTGGACATAAGATGGCTGCCCCATGTGGACACAAGATGGCTGCCACAAGATGGCCAGGAGGGGTGGGCAGTTGGGAGGGACAGGCCTGCAAGGGAGGGCAGTTGGGGGTGATCAAGCCTGCAGGGGAGGGCAGTTAAGGGTGACCAGGCCGGCAGAGGAGGGAAGTTGGAAGCGACTGGGCCTGCGGTGAAGGGCAGTTGGAGGAACCGAGGCCTGCAGTTGGGGGGGACCAGGCCTGCAGGGGAGGGCAGTTGGGGGGGACAAGGCCTGCATGGGAGGGCAGCTGGGGGGGCAGACCAGCAGGGGAGAGCAGTTAGGGGCGATGAGGCTGGTGAGCAGGGCAATTAGGGGTGACCTGGTCAGCAGGGGAGGGCAGTTAGGGGCATTCAGGCTGGCAGGGGAGCAGTTAGGCATCAATCAGGCTGGTAGGGGAGTGGTTAGGGGGTGATCAGGTTGGCAGGCAGAAGCGGTTAGGGGCAATCAGGAAGGCAGGCAGGCAAGCAGTTGGGATCCAGCAGTCCTGGATTGTGAGAGGGATGTCCCAGATTGGAGAGGGTGCAGGCTGGGCTGAGGGACACACACCCCCATGCACGAATTTCATGCACTGGGCCTCTAGTAATGTTATAGTTATCAAAACAGTATGGTATTGGCAGAAAGGTAGACAAATAGGTTAATGTAACAGAATAGAGATTCCATAAATAGACCAACACATTTATGGACAACTGATTTTTGACATACAAAAACAATTTATTGAAAAAATTGGATAATTTTGCTCCAATACAAATATTAACTGAAAATGGATAAAAATTCAGAAGTAAAATTTAAAGTATAAAATATCTAGATAAAATATTTTAAAAAATGAGAACTTGGGTTAGACAAAGATTTTTTTATATAGACTACCAAAACCAAAGCCCTTTAAAAGTATATAGATAAGTTAGACTTCATTGAAATAACCAGCTATTCAAACAATCCATTATGATCATGTAAAGACTAGGAGAAAATTTTACAAACCATATATCTGAAACATATTTCTACATATAATATATAAACCTCAAGAGTCAACAATTAGCAAAGAAACAACCAAATTTTGAAAATAGGAAATTAAAGAAAAGAGACAACCCTATTTGTTTTATATTTTTATTATTCATACTACTAACATGTCTCCCATACTCCCCCATAGAGCCCCCCTCCAGCCAGCCTCCACCCCACCCCCAGCCTTCACCACATTGTTGTCTGTGTCAATGGGCTTTGAATATATGCATATACATGCTTTGGCAAATCTTACCATTCCCCCACCACCTCCCTCCCCTCTGAGATCTGTCAGTCTGTTGCGTGTATCTATTACTCTGTTTCTATTACATTCATTAGTTTATTTATTTACTATATCTCACAAATAAGTGTTATCATATGGTATTTGTATTTCTCTGACTGGATGATTTAGCTTAGCGTAATAGTCTCCAGGGTCCTCCATGCTGTTGCAAAGGGTGAGAGTTCCTTATTATATTATTTTACAGCTACATAGTATTCCATTGTGTAAATGTACCATAGCTTTTTTATCCACTCATCCATTGATGGGCACATGGGCTGTTTCCAGATGTTAGCTATTGTAAATGATGCTACTATGAACATAGGGTGTATATAATCTTCCTGATTGGTATTTCTGGATTCTTAGGATATATTCCAGAAGTGGGACCAAAAGGTCAAAAGGCAGTTCCATTTTTAATATTTTTTAGGAAACTTCATACTGTTTTCCAAAGTGGTTGTACTACTATGCATTCCCACCAACAGTGCACTAGAGTTCTCTTTTCTCCACAACCTCGCCAACACTTTTTATTTGTTGATTTATTGATGGTAGTCATTCTGGCAGGTGTGAGGTGATACCTCATTGTCATTTTAATTTGTATCTCTCTGATTATTAATGACCTTGAGTATTTTTTTCACATGTCTTTTGGACATTTGTGTGTTCTCTTTAGAAAACTGTCCATTCAGGTCCTTTGTCCATTTTTTAACCGAGTTATTTATTTGCCTGGTGTTTAGGCTTATAAGTTCTTTATGTACTTTGTAAATTAACTCCTTATCAGATTTATCATTGGCAAATATGTTCTCCCATACAGTGGGTTCCCTTTTCATTTTGTTCATGGTGCCTTTTGCTGTACAGAAGCTTTTTGGTTTGATGTAGTCCCATTGTTTACTTATCCTTTGTTTCCCTTGCCCAAGGAGATATATCAGCAAAAATATTGCAATGTGAGATGTCTGAGATTTTTCTGTCTAGGGTTTTTTTTTCTAGGATTTTTATGGTTTTGTGACTTACATTTAAGTCAAGTATCCATTTTGAGTTTATTGTTGTGTATGATATAAGTTGGTGGTCTAGTTTCTTTCTTTTTTTCTTTTTTCTTTTTTGTATGTAACTGTCCAATTTTCCCAACAGCATTTACTAGTATTGAAGAGACTGTTTTTACTCCATTGTATGCTCTTGTCACATTTGTCAAACATTAATTGACTATATAAGCATGGGTTGATTTCTGGACTTTCTGTTCTTTTCCATTGATCTATATGCCTATTCTTGTGCTGGTATCATGCTGTCTTTCATTACAATGGCTTTGTAGTGTAGTTTGATATAGAGTATTGTGACCCCTCACACTTTGTTCTTCTTTCTCAAAATTGCTGAGGCTATTTGGGATGTTTTTTTGGTTCCATATACACTTTTGGAATATTTGTTCTAGATCTGTGAAATATGCTGTTGATATTTTAATAAGAATTCTGTTGAATTTATCAATTGCTTTGGGTACTATGGACATTTTAATGATGACAATTTTTCCAATTCATGAGCACAACCTCGCCAACTTGTTTGTATCCACTTGTTTGTGTCCACTTGTTTGTATCTTTCTCTATTTCTTTCTTCAATGTCCTATAGTTTTCTGAGTACAGGTCTTTTACTTCCTTGGTTAAGTTTATTACTAGGAATTTCATTATTTTGATTGAAATGGTAAATGGGATTATTTTCTTAGTTTCTCTTTCTGAGAGTTCATTATTGCTGTATACACATGCCACCAATTTCTGGGTGTTCGTACAGTAGGTAACCAATTCATGTTTCTCTTTTACATTAATGTGTCTCTCTGTCTCCTCTTCTCTCTCTTTCCCTTCCTCCCCCCTCCCTTCCCCTCCTTCCCTCTCCCTTCCTCTTTCAAATCAATGAAAACATATTGTCAGGTGAGAATTGGAAAAAAAAATTTTGACCATTTGCTTTCCAGTCAAGATGGTGGTGTAGGTAAATGTGGTACTTAAATCCTCCCACAAACTATGTCAAAATTACAAAAAAACTGCAGAACAGCCATCAATCAGAACCACCTGAAATCTAGCTGAATGGAAGTCCTACAACTAGAGATTTAAATAAGAAGCCACATCAATATTGATAGGAGGGGTGGAGACTTGGAATGGGTTGGTTCCACACTCATGTGTGATAGATAAAAATCAGGAAGAATATCTCACCTATGGATGTCTCCCTTGAGAAGCAAGGGGCCCCAGCCCCATATT
Organism: Eptesicus fuscus; assembly: GCF_027574615.1. Lineage (NCBI taxonomy): Eukaryota > Metazoa > Chordata > Mammalia > Chiroptera > Vespertilionidae > Eptesicus > Eptesicus fuscus. Next base: position 17,199,871 of record NC_072474.1, read on the forward strand.
GGGCCTTCCAGCCCAGGATTCCAGTGCCAGGAAGAGAAGTCCCTATAAGTTACAGCTATAAAAACAAGGGGAATTTGGCTGAGACAAAGGATTGTTAAAGGCTCAGGCAGTTCCTTATAAAGGGCCTGTGCATAGATTTACTTGGAATCATCCCTTCTGAGCTCCAGCATGGGGCAGCAGTTTGAAAGGAACCAGGGACATATGGGGAGGAATATTGAATTGTTTGGTATCAGGGCAATAACTGGGGGTCAGCTTCCTGCCAGACAAAGGGGTTAGGAGAGGCCATTGTTCCTTTTCTGAAACATACCTCCACCCCAACACATACACACGGAGCAACAGACAGGTGTCATATCTGATTCTCCATCAACCTAGCTATCACAGTTCACCCCGCCCTGGTGATCCTGAGGCCCAGCCTCACCCAACTTGTGGGGCCAATTGAAGCTTTTCCAGTGGTTTTTCCATACAAATGGCCTCTCTTGTCTCATGCTTTGTACTTTCCTAATATCTCTCAAATAAGCAGCATCTGGCCTCTGTGTACCCCTGTGTACACCTCTTGCTAAGTGGCCTCAGGCCTGGCACTAGGGGCAGCTAGCTTTGGTTCTCAGCTTGGCCTCTCCTGGGAACCTCAAAGCTTAGCACAAGTACCAGCCATCTTCAGATTGCTCTGTGGTTCATACTGGGTGGCCCCAGGCAGGGCACAGGTGGTAGCTGACCTTGCAACTTTTGGGAGGCTCCAGAGCTAGTGCATTGTTAGATAGCTTCAAACAACACCTGATTGCAATCTGACCATCTCCATGAGTGATGCATTCAAGGGGTGAACTCACTGAGCAACAAAGCTCCACTGAAGTAAGTCCTGCTCTGTAGGGCCAGCTCCTGCACAGCAGCTCCTCTACTGTAGTCACAGCCGGTCTTCCCAGCCAATTGGCTTGGCAGTCAATCTCAAGAGTAATCAAGGCTCAATTATAATAGGACAGTACATATAGCACACATAGGGGCACATCTGGAGCATGCAGTTTGAGTGACCAGGGAGGCTGTGCTACTGCGCCCTATATTACATCTACTACACAAGGCGACTCTACCAAGTCTGGGAAATGTAGCACCTCTACTTAATACATAGAAACAAATATATGGAAGCAGCCAAAATGAGGAGACAAAGAAATGGGTCCAAATGAAAGAACAGAATAAAACTCCAGTAAAATAACTGAACAAAATGAAGACAAGCATTTTTTTAAAATATATTTTTATTGATTTCAGACAGGAAGAGAGAGGGAGAGAGATAGAAACATCAATAATGAGAGAGAATCATTGATGGGCTGCCTCCTGCATGCCCCAGACTGGGGATCGAACCCGCAATCCGGACATATGCCCTGACCTAGAATCGAGCCATGACCTTCTGGTTCATAGGCCAATGCTCAGCCACTGAGCCACGTGGGCTGGGTGAAGACAAGCATTTTGATACAGAGTTCAAAACACTGGTTTTAAGGATGCTCCATGAACTTAGGGGAAGAATTGATTAACTTAGTGATAACTTCAAGGAATGTAGTGAGAACTTCAACAGCATGAAAGAGGACATAGAAACCATACAAAATACCAGTCATATATGAAGGATACACTAACTAAAGTGAAGAATAATTTACTGGGAATCACAAGTAGAGTAGATGAAGCTGAGAATCTAATCAGCAATTTGGAATATAAAAAAGCAAATAAACACCCAATCAGAATAGCAAAAAGAAAAAGGATCCAATAAAATGAATATAGCATAGGAAGTCTCTAAGACAACTTCAAGCATACCAACATTCACACCATGGGGGTGTCAAAAGGAGATGACAGAAAGAAAGAAATTGAAACCCTATTTGAAAAAATAAAAATGGAAAATGTTGCTACACTGGTGAAGGAAATAGAAATACAACTCCGGGAAGCATAGAGTTCCAAACAGATAAACCCAAAGAGGGTCACACAAAGACATATCATAATTAGAATTCAAAAGGCTAAAGACAAAGAGAGAATCTTAAAAACAGCAAGAGAAAAGCAGCAAGTTACTTACAATGGAGCCCCCATAAGACTGTCAGCTAATTTCTCAACAGAAACTTTGGCAGGCCAGAAGTGAGTGGCAAGAAATATACAAAGTGATGAAAAGTAACGTCCTACAACCAAGCAAAGATGTAATTTAGGATGTATAAAGAGCTACCCAGACAAGAAAAACTAAATGAGTTCATCACCACCAAACCAGTATGACAAGAATTGCAAAGGGTCTTCTAGAAGAAGTAGAAGAAGAAGAAGAAGAAGAAGAAGAAGAAGAAGAAGAAGAAGAAGAAGAAGAAGGAAAAGAAGAAGAAGAAGGAGAAGGAGGAGGAGAAGGAAGAGGAGGAGGAGGAGGAGGAGGAGGAGGAGGAGGAGGAGAGGAAGAAGAAGAAGAAGAAGAAGAAGAAGAAGAAGAAGAAGAAGAAGAAGAAGAAGAAGAAGAAGAAGAAGAAGGAAATAAATATATATCTATCAAAAATTGAATTTAAAACCACACACAAAATAAATGAACAAGGAGAACAGAAACACACTCATAGATATAGAGAACATTTTGAGAGTTGCCTGATGGGAGAGGGGCTCAGAGGGTGGGTGAAAAAGGTGAAGGGATTCAGAAGTTCAAATTGGTTGTTACAGAATAATTATGGGGATGTAACATATAGTATGGGAATATAGTCAATAATATTCTAATAACTATGCATGGTGTCAGATGAATATAAGATTCATCAGGATGAACACCTAGAAAGTTACATAGTGGCCCTAACCAGTTTGGCTCTGTGGATAGAGCATCGGCCTGATGACTGAAGGGCCCTCAATTCCAGTCAAGGGCACACCCCCAGTAGGGGGTGTGCAGGAGTCAGCTGATCGATGTTTCTCTCTCATTGATGTTTCTAAGTCTCTATCCCTCTCCCTTCCTATCTGTAAAAACAAAATCAATAAAATATATTCTTTTAAAAAAGAAAGTTACATAATGCCTAATCACCAGGGTGTACACCTGAAACTAATATATTGCATGGCAATTTTTTAAAAAATTCATATGTCATTTCATTTCTCTCCCAGAATACCCTGCATAACTATAGTTAAAGAATGTATTCTCAATTTTTTAGCTAATAATACGTAAAACAAAATTTCAGGCAAATAAAAATATAATACTAAAATTTTCATTCCTAAAGAGGGATCTTTGGATGTGAAACAACTTCTCCAAGGTTAAGCCCATAAGGGTCTCTGTTTTTCTAAGAAATTTCCAATAAATATATAGCTACTAAGTGGTAAAAGTATAATTTAATTTTTTAAAATATGTTTTTATTGATTTTAGGGAGAAAGGAAATGAGAGAGAGAGTGAGAGAGAGAGAGAGAGAGAGAGAGAGAAGAAACATCAATGTGAGAGACATTGATTGGTTGTCTTCCATTGAAACTGCAACCCGGGCATGAGCCCTGACCAGGAATTAAACTGGTGACCTTTTAGGGCATAAGACAATGCTCAACTAACTGAGCCACATCTATAGTTGAATTTTAACAATGCATTAAATGATAATTTCAGACATTTTTGTCTTAATTTTAAGAGTTCAAGAAACAATAATGTGATCTAAACATTATAACTTCTTCTCCTAATAGAGGTCTTATCAATTGAAATAGGGCAAAGGCAAACACACAGCATGAGCAAAGAGGAAAGACAACACTATATTAGCAACAACTTGCCACTGCAATAGGTAGGACCTGCAGAACTTTTGCCCAGCTGAATGGTCTACCCATACCATTCTTAAGCATTCACACAAATTGTAATGCAAATACAATGCAAAAACTAGATGCTTTTTAACCAAGTTTTAAAACCATAAGGATGTAAAATAGGCTGAAAAAGCTGTCACTCAAAATTGACCTATCTTTTATAAATACAGCCTTTAGCAACAGCATTGATGGACCTGGTGATTATTAGCAAAATAAGCATGTCAGGAAAGAGATACATCACATAGTCTTACTTCCATGTGGAATCTAATGAACAAAAAACTGATGAACAAAAGAGGACCAGCAACATGATACATGGATCATACTGATAGATCTCAGAGGGGAGGGGAACTGGAAGAGATTAACCAAAGAAAATACATGCATAGATGGCTAGCCCATGGACACTAACAATAATATGGCAAAGGCCTTAGAGGAGTGGGGCCTTGGTGGAGGCAGGCTAAGAGAGGGAAATAGGGGATAACTGTAGCAGTATCACCACCAACAACAAAAATAAATATTCACCTTCATATTCATTGAAGAATTATTTACAATAGCCAGTATATAAAATTAATCTGTGTCCAAAGATGAATGAATGGGTAAAGAAAATCTGAGATATATATATCCCCTATCTAATAAAGAGGGAACATGCTAATTAACCCTCACACCATCACAAAGATGGTAGCGCCCACAGCCATAAGGAGGGAATATGCTAATTGACTTTCCCACCCTCAAAGATGGCGGCGCCCACAGCCAATAAGGAGGGAATATGCTAATTGACTTCCATGCCCTCAAAGATGGCAGCACCCACAGTTACAAGATGGAGGCGCCCAGTCCCCTCAGCCCCACCGGGGCAGGAGGTGTGCGTGTGCCTGTCTCCGGAGTTCCCCAGTCCCCTTAGTCCCCCAGCTGCCCAGGCCCAGCCCAAGGCACAGGCAAGCTTCAGATGGCAGCTGCCCAGCTGCCCAGGGCCGCCCGAGGCTCAGGTAGCCAGGGCCAGCTGAGACTTGCGCTACTGGCAGTGGCAGCAGCAGAGGTGTGATGGGGCATTGCCTTCCCCTGATCGCCGGGTCGCCTCCCACCCCTGAGGGCTCCTGGACTGTGAGAGGGGACAGGCCAGGCTGAGGGACTCCCCCTCCAGTGCATGAATTTTCATGCACTAGGCCTCTAGTGTGTGTGTGTGTGTGTGTGTGTGTGTGTGTGTGTGTGTATAAAATATATTAGTGGCCCAGTGCATGAAATTCGTGCATGGGGGGGGTTGTCCCTCAACCCGGCCTGCACCCTCTCCAATCTGGGACCTCTCAGGGGATGTTCGACTGCCAGTTTAGGCCTGCTCACCTGCCTGCCTGCCTGATTGCCTCTAACCACTTTGCCTGCTGGCCTGCTTGCTCCCACCTGCCCCCCACTGCCAGGCTGCTCAACCCCAACTGCCCCCTCCTACTGGCCTGCTCGCCCCCAACTGCCCTCCCCTCCTGGCCTGATCATCCCTAACTGCCTCTACCTCGGCCCCATCACTATGGCTTTGTCTGGAAGGACATCCAGAAGGTCTCCCGAAAGGTCTCCCAGTCTAATTAGAATAGTACCCTTTTATTAGTATAGATTATATATGAATATTATGTAATACTAGAGGCCCAGTGCACGAAATTCGTGCACGGAGGGGGGTTGTCCCTCAGCCCAGCCTGTACCCTCTCCAATCTGGGACCCCTCAAGGGATGTCCGACTGCCCGTTTAGGCCCGATCCCACCGGGATCGGGCCTAAACCGGCAGTCGGACATCCCTCTCACAATCCAGGACTGCTGGCTCCCAACTGCTTGCCTGCCTGCCTTCCTGATTGCCCCTAACCGCTTCTGCCTGCCAGCCTGATCACTCCCTAACCACTCTTCTGCCAGCCTGTTTGCCCCCAACTTCCCTCCTCTGCCAGCCTGGTCACCCCTAACTGCCCTCTCCTGCAGGGTTGATCACCTCCAACTGCCCTCCCTTGCAGGCTTGGTCCCTCTCAACTGCCCTCCCTTGCAGGCCGGGTGCCTCCCAACTGCCCTCTCCTGCTGGCCATCTTGTGGTGGCCATCTTGTGTCCACATGGGGGCAGGATCTTTACCACATGGGGGCAGTGATATTGTGTGTTGCAGTGATGATCAATCTGCAGATTACTCTTTTATTAGATAGGATAGAGGCCTGGTACAGGGATGGGGGCCAGCTGGTTTGCCCTGAAGGACATCCCGGATCAGGTGGGGGTTCCCTTGGGGTGTGGGGCAGCCTGAGCGAGGGGCCTGTGGTGGTTTGCAGGCTGGCCACGCCCCCTGGCAACCCAAGCGGAGGCCCTGGTATCTGGAATTTATTTTCCTTCTACAATTGAAACTTTGTAGCCTGGAGCGGAGCCAAGCCTGGGGCTCCCTCCGAGGCCCGAAGCCATTTGTGTTGGGGTTATAATTAAAACTTTGTTGCCTTAAGCGGGTGGGCCTGGCCAGGGTGTGCAGAAAGCTTTGCTTCCCCTGTTGCCAGCGGCAACCCTGGCCTGCTCTCTCAAGCTCCATTCTGCCGCCATTTGTTTGAATTTGTTTACCTTCTATAACTGAAACTTTGTAGCTTGAGAGGAGGCTTAGGCAAGGGCAGGCAGAAAGCTTGGCTTCCTCTGTTACCTAGGAAACCTTGCTCTCTGTGGCTGTAGCCATCTTGGTTTGGGTAATTTGCATGCTCGCTCTGATTGGATGGTGGGCGTGGCTTGTGGGTGTGTCGGAGGTATGGTCAATTTGCATATTTGTCTATTATTATATAGGATAATACATATATATTATACAGCTAATATATTCAAATATCAAATCATGTTGTATACCAGAAACTAATATAATGTTATATGTAAATTATATCTCATAAAATGTGTATGATAAAAGGTATTGAAAAGTATGTAGTTATGCACATGGACAAAAATGAAGTCATACAATGTCATACAAAGTCATGGTATTCAGGGAATAGTAAACACAAAATCTCAAACAACCCACTAAAACTAGTATTTTTTATAGTGAAAAAAACGATGCAATAATGTAACCCTTTGGTATTGAATTAAATTGAATAGTAAGTATGTTTATAGAGTTAATTTATCTAATTACAATTTCTCCATTATAATAATTCTTTTACACCTTATTATGTGAATGATGTGTTCCTTCAAGTCTTTAATCTAGCTGCATAATTCATTTCATCAACATAGTCTAACTTATGCCATCAAAACATAATTTGCCATAGATCATTCTACACACAGAGTTTCATAAACCAGAGTCTGAGAAAATAAATCACATTGTCTTCCATGTTGCCTTGAAAGTAAACAGTCATAAAATACAAGTATTCAAAACAATGGTTTCTGACTAAAAGTAAATAATGCTAAAAATCTATATAATAAAAGCCGAGCGACCATTACAGCAGAACAACCAGAATGACCAGTCACTGTGACATGCACTGACCACCAGGAGGCAGATGCTAAATGCAGGAGCTGCCCCCTGGTGGTCAGTGCGCTCCCACAGCAGGAGCGCCACTCAGCCAGGAGCCAGGCTCACCGCTGGAGAGAGCAGCAGTGGTGGTGGGAGACTCTCCTGCCTCTGTGGCAGCACTAAGGAGCAGCAAGCCAAGCAGTAAGGAGCAAGCAGGCAGGCAGTTAGAAGTGAGCAGGCGGGTGGTTAGGAGTGAGGGGTCCCAGATTGTAAAAGGGCGCAGGCTGGGCTGAGGGACCCCACCCCCCTGCATGAATTTCATGCATCGGGCCTCTAGTTAATAATAAAATAATATACAAAAGGCTGAATATTAAGGAGGTAAAAACCCTCCTACTAAACAACTTTTAGGTGATAGGAAAAATACAGATAGCAATTTGAGAATTTCTAAAGATAATGATAATGAAACAAAATGGAAAGGAAATAGAAAAGGAAAACCACAATTAGTGGATAAAACATAAGATGTTATTAAAGACTTTAACATTATGCACTTCATGTAAAAATAGTATATCACACATTTTTCCCCCCTTTAAGACTTGCAGGAGTAATTCATGATTATTACACATTTCAATTCTGTGACAATATTCAACTGTCTTAACTCTACAGTGAAGATGGTTAAAGGAGGATAATGCAGTATAACTGAACCACAGGTGATGCAGACTGCTGCAAAACTAAACTTCTTCTGAGAAAACCATCCCTTGGCTTAAAAAGTCTTAATGATTTTCCATGTGTGTAAAGAATAAAGTCTCAATGTCGAGTTGTTCTCTCTTACCTTATGTCTTAGCCAAACTTCATTATTCCTTAACCTCCCCTTTGGTGCCTTCTCCACATTGCTTGCTCTGTCAAAAATTTCTTTCCCATCCTTTCTAACGCCAACTTTGTTATGAATCTTTTTTTCCACACAAAGTTCTTCCAAACTCCTGCCTAAGGTAAATAGTTTCTATCCTAAATTATTACTTTTTATATGGGCCTTAACTTCTGTACAAAACCATAGGCTCTGTGAAAGCAGGATCCATAAGAGATTAATTTTATAATTCCTTAGAATGTATTCAATGGAATATTTACTAACTGAAATTAAATTTTGTATCTTTTGGATTTAAACAATATATATACAGGGTGGGGGGAAAGTTGTTTGTATGGAAAATAATACAATAAATTAATACATAATAATACAAGAATTCAAGAATAAACTTAGAACTGCAAACCTACTTTTGCCCCACTCTGCATAATATTATGGAGTTGAAATAAAATAGAACAGTCAATAAATGTGGATAGGCTTAACAAACCAATTCCAAGACAAAACCTTCCATTTGATTCATAAATAAAACCCAACTACATGTTAAATAAGCAAAGACAAAATGATTCAGAAAGGATGAGGCATCTAAAGCAAATGGAAACACTAAGGAGCAGGGGTTGTGACCTTGCTATCAGATGAAGTATAATTCAAGCAAAAAACATTAAATTGATTCTATATATAAATGAAATCATATGTATTTGTCTTTCACTATGTTGTATACCTGAAATAAATATAAAAAAGCATTAAATATAAGAGAGAACTCTTAAAGCTAAATGCCACAATTCATAATAAAGATATTACATTCATGAGTACTAATGTACCAATTAATACAGCAACTAACTTCATACAGCAGAAATAAAAAGATATTCAAGAAGGGATAATGAAAAACATAATATAAAGACACTTTAACACACCACTCTCAGTACAACACAAGTTAAATGGACAAAAACTAAGTAAAGATATAGCAGCCCAAAGCTCTATAATGAATAAGCGGGGCCACATGGATATATCAAACTTTTTATCCTCATGAGTCATTAAATACACTTTCATCTTAAGTGCATTTGAGATATCACAAAAGCTTACTGTATATCATTCATACAAGAAATCATGACTAAGTTTCATAAAATAAAAGTATTAAAAATGGTTTCTGACTAAAATTAAGTAAAGCTAAAAATTAATAATAAAATAATATACAAAAGGCATTTTCTCCTGAATATTAAGTAGGTAAAAACCCTTCTACTAAATAATTCTTATGTGATAAGAAGGACAAAAACAGATAGCAATTAGAGAATTTCTAAAGATAATGATAATAAAAACATTACATATTAGTATGAATTATATTTAATACAATCAGAGGAAAATTTACAGTACTAAACACTCTTTTAGATAAAAACAAAGAATGAAAATAAATGTGCTAGAGAAAAGTCAACAAAGTAAACCAATGGAAACAAAGTAAGAGAAATAATAAAGATAAGCACGGAAATCAATGAGGTAGAATACACACACATTGATCTAATTAATAGATCAATATCCTGCTTTCTTGAAAAAGTGAAAATATACTCTTTTTAAAAAGTGTGTGTGGGGGGCCAAACATACAACACAAATAAAATAATGATAAAACAACAACTGAGAATTTTAAAATAAAAAAGGAATAGATGTCAATAAATTTGAATACCTAGATGAAATGAATAATTTCAAAGGAAAATAAACTTTCCAAAATTTACCCAATTCGTGATAGAATGTTTTCAAAAACAGATTTACAAAACATAAATAGAGTACATTTAGAGAAAATTCCCAACTAAAAAGCTCCAAGTACTGATGGTTTCACTGGAGAATTCTACCAAACCTTTAAAAACCAAATCATCCTACTGCTTCTTAAATTTCCAGAGCACAGAAAATAAAATGTTCTAAATTCTTTGTAAAAAGCAAGTATAACATTAAAAGCTAAATATGTAATACAGTAGAAAAAATTATAGATCAACATTACTTATCATTATCATTACAAATGTAAAGTATTACAAACTAAATCCAATGATCCAATTCTACATAAAGAAATGTGTACATCATGATCAAGTGAGATTTATTCCAGGAACTTTATTAATTGGTTAGGGAGCCCATTAATATAATAAAGCATAATAAAACATCTGAGGAGAAAAATGACAGTATTACTGTAGGTTACACAAAATCCAAACAAAAGGCAGAATTTAACATCTATCTCTGATTAAAAAGCACTCAAGGAAACAAGAATTGATGCTTAATTTTTAACGTAATAAAATGTATACACCTTAGTCTTTAAACTAGTATCTTACTTAATCAGGTAACACAAGATATTTCTCTTAAGATTAGGAATAAGATAAAGATATCCACTTTCTCCACCACTATTTTTCTGTTAAAGGCAACAGTAAATACAAATAGAAAAGAAAAATCTATTAAATCAGTGGTTCTTCAAGTGTGGTCTGTGAACCTCAGGTCACTCCCAAGACTCTTTCAAGGGGTTCAAAATGTCAAAATCCACCCTCCAAAAATACTAATATATCAGTTTTTTTTTCTACTGTATTGATACTTGTACTGATGGTGCAAAAGCATGGGGGTTAAAACTCTGGCATCTTAGCATAAATCAAGGCAATGGCATCAAACTTTACCAGTATCTACTGTAAATACTTCCCTGTCCGGCACTAGAAGAAAAAAAAATCCAATATCATTTAAGAACGCCCTTAATCCAGCAGTAAAAATTATTAATATTATTAAAGCTCAATCCTCAAGTACAATTCTTTCTCATATACATTGTGATGAAAGGGGAAGTATGCATAAAGAACTTATGCTGCACACCGAATTATAATGTTTGTCTCAAGAAACATAACTTGCATAATTGTTTCAGTTGTGAGCTGAATTAGCACTTATTTTATGGAACACCATTTTCCTTAAAATAAAAATTGACACATAAATTATAGTTATTCAGATCAGATGTCTGGCAAACATTTTCTAGAAAATGCACAAAGCAAACATGAAAGAAAACAACTGGCAAGATTTGCTGTCAATGACAAAATTCAAGTTTTAGAAATCTTATGTCTACCACCATGAGCTTGACAGCTTCCTAATAATTAAAGCCCTTGCTAATAATATCAGTAATTTTAACAAATGTGATTTTTGATATTTTTATGAAATGTATTAATATCTAAAATATTTGTATAACTCAGTGAAACAATATTTCCAATACCTATTTAACAGAGTTATGCATGGGTGAAAAACACAGTCAAATTGGAAGGTACACTAATGGGTTTTAATGTAACATAGTAAAAAAAGTATATTGAAATTATTTCATATTCCACATTACAAATAACATTAAGAAGTTATCTCATGTAAAGTTTTGGAATATAAAGAGAATATCCACAACCCTCTGAAAATGTTACTAAAATATCCCTTTGTTTTCTAACTATATATCTGTTTGAATCTACATAATCTTCACATAATTCAATCAAAAAAGTTGTAATAGATTGAAACAATGGATTTAAAATTTTGTAGAAACAAATATAATTATTCACTTGTTTTCTATTGAAGCAAGATCTCAAAGAGATTTAACAAAAAGCATAACAATATCAATCTTGCCATTAACTTAATAAAAGTACCTCATTTAAAAAAATCTGTGCTAACATGTAATGGATTTTCAATCATTATTTTAGAAAGAATTAATAAATAGCTGTAATTTTCTGAGTCTTAATTCTAACAAGTTAAATAATAATAGATATAGATATAACTCACAAAACCAAAAAAGTCTTGGGAGTACTCAAAAATATATAACAAGAGATTGTAAGAAATTATTATGAACAACTATATGACAACAAATTGGACAATCTGGACAAAATGGATAAATTCCTACTAACATACAATCTTCCAAAAACTGAATCACAAAGAATCAGAAAATCTGAATACACCAATTGCAACTAATGAATTTGAGGCAGTAATCAAAAAAACTCCCAACAAACAAAAATCCTGGACCCAACAGCTTCACAGGTGAATTTTATTAAATATTCAAAGAAGAACTAACACACCTATCCTTCTCAAACAATTCCAACATTTCAAGAGAAGAGAACACCCCCACGATCATTTGACAAGGTCAGTATTATCATAATTCCAAAACCAGATAAGGACACTGCAAAGAAAGAAAATGATAGGTCAATATCCCAGATGAACATAGATCCTAAACTCCTCAACAAAATATTAGCAAACCAGATCTAGCAGTACAATAAAAATATCATACACCATGATCAAGTGAGCTTTATTCTGAAATGCAAGGTTGGTACAATCGCTGTAATCAATAAACATGATACTCTACAAAAACAAAATGAAGAATAAAAACCACATGATCATATTAATAGATACAGAAAAAGTATTTTGTAAAATTCAGCACCAATTTATGATAAAAAAAAACTCTCAGCAAAGTGGGAATATACCTCAACATAATAAAGGCCAAATATGACAAAGCCATAGACAACATCATACTCAATTTGCAAAAGCTAAACACATTTCTCTTAAGATCAGGAACAAGACAGGAATGTCCACTTTCACCACTCTTATTCAACATATTACTGGAAGTTATAGCCACAGCAATCAGACAAGAAGAAATAAAAGATATCCAAATTAGATATTAGAAAATAAAACTGTCATTATTTGCAGATAACATGATACTGTATATAGAGAACCCTAAAGATTCCACAAAAAACACTACTAGAATGAGCAAATGAATTCAGGAAAGTAACAGGATACAAAAGAAATATCCAAAAAGCAGTTGCATTTTTACACACCAATAATAAACTATCAGAAAGGGAAACTAAAATAAATCCCATTTACAATTGTATAAAAAAATCATTTTAGAATAAATTTATTCAAAGATATAAAATACCTGTACTTGGAAAATTATAAGACACTAAAGAAAGAAATTGAAGAAGAAACAAGTAAGTAGAAGCATATATGGTGTTCTTAAATAGGAAAAAAATGACATAATTAAAATGTATGCTACCTAAAGCAATCTACAGATTCAACACAATTCCTACCAACATACCAATGGCATATTTCACAGAACTGTCCAAACATGTATATGGAACCACTAAATACCCTAAATAGCCACAGCAATCTTGAGAATGAAGAACAAAGTTTAGGGGGAATCACATTACCAGATATCAAATTACACTACAAAGCCACTATAATCAAAACAGCCTAATACTGGCATAAGAACAGGCATATAGATCAATGGAACAGGACAGAGACCCCAGAAATTGACTCAAGCCATTAAACTCAATTAATATTTGATAAAGAAGGCAAGAGCATACAATGGAGTCAGGACAGTCTCTTCAATAAATGGTGTTGGGATAATTGGACAGAAACCTGAGAAAAATAAAATTAAACCACTTCCCTACACCATACATAAGAATAAACTAAAAATGGATGAAGACTTAAACACAAGACACAAAGATATAACAATCCTAGGAGAAAGTCTCAGACATTTTTTTTCTCAGACATTTCTTGTAGTAATATATATATATATATATTTTCAGATATGTCTCCTTGAGCAAGGGAACCAATCTATATATATAAAACCCTAATATGCAGCCCTAACCAGTTTGGCTCAGTGGATAGAGCGTCGGCCTGCGGACTCAAGGGTCCCAGGTTCGATTCCTGTCAAGGACATGTACCTTGGTTGCGTGCACATCCCCAGTAGGGGGTGTGCAGGAGGCAGCTGATTGATGTTTTTCTCTCATTGATGTTTCTAACTCTCTATCCCTCTCCCTTCCTATCTGTAAAAAATCAATAAAAAATATTTTTAAAAAAACCCTAAAATGCAAATAGACCAAACAACCAAACAACCAGTCGCTATGACGTGCGCTGATCACCAGGGGGTGTGCGCAGAACATAGTGGGAGTCAGCAGCAGGCGGCAGAGGGTGGAACATGGTGGGCATCAGCCGCGGCGGGATGGTGGAGGAGGTGAGTGGGGGTGCCAGACCAAGACAGGGCACCATTCACTGTCATCAGGGTGAGCCTCTGGTGTTTACTGAAAATTCTTTGCTCCTGTGTGCCAAGGTCCTGCCAGGTGCTCGCACCTGCTGCCGGCGCCGGCCCTGCTTGCACCCGCTGCTGACACCGGAGGCACTGCTTGCACCCACTGCCGGCACCCACCAGTTGCTCAGAGCCTTCAGCGGGCGCAAGCAGGGCCGGCCCATTAGCACGTGGGAGCGGCCGGCGGGAGCTGGGTTGCTGGCAGACAGGGGGCCAGGGACTGCAGTGGGAGGGGTCAGGTGGGGGCACAGAGGATGGGCCGAGACCTGCCCCTGTGCTCACTGCAGCCTCACAGCCCACAGTTTATTCAAGGTGCATGAATGCATGCACTGGGCCCCTAGTATAAGAAATAAACAAATGGGACTACATCAAACTAAAAGGCTTTAGCACAGCAAAAGAAACCATGAACAAAATGAAAAGAGAACCAAATGGAAGAACATATTTGCCAATGATACATATGATAAGGGGTTAATTTCCAAAATATATAAAGTAATTATACTATTCAATACCAAGAAGACAAATGATCCAATTAAAAAATGGGCAAAGGATCTAAATAGACACTTCTCCAAAGAGGACATACAGATAGCCAAGAGACACTTGAAAAAAAAATGATCAATGTCATAAATCATCAGAGAGATGCAAACTAAAACCACAATGAGTTATCACTCCACACCTGTCATAATAGCTATCATCAATAAAACAACAAACAAGGAGATCACGGTTTGATTTCCAGTCAGGGCACATGTCCAGGTTTTCTGCTCGATCTCCAGTGGGGGACATGTGGGGATCAAGCAGGAGGCAGCAGCTAATCAATGATTCTCTCTCATCACTGATGTTTCTATCTCTCCCTTTTCTTCTCTGAAATCAATAAAAATATATATTAAAATAACTTAAAAATAAAGTTAAATTTAAAAAAATAATAATAAAACAACCAACAGCAAGTACTGGTGAGGATGTGGACAAAAATGGAGTCCTCATGCACTGTAGGTGGGAATGTAGACTGGTGCAGCCACTGTGGAAAACAGTATGGCATTTCCTCAAAATATTAAATATGGATCTGCCATTTGACCCAGCAATCCCACTTTTGGGAATACATCTGAAGAAACCTGAAACACTATTTCAAAGGAGTATATACACTTATGTGTTTATAGTAGCATTGTTTACAATAGCCAAGATCTGGAAATAGCCCAAGTGCCCATCAGTGGGTACAAAAGCTATAGTACATTTACACAATGAAATACTAATGAACAAAATAAACTAATAAACAAAATAGAAACAGAGGCATGGATACATGGGACAGAATGACAGCTGTTGAGGGCTAGATGAAAGAAGGTGAAGGGATTAAGCAAAAAAAAAAAACAAAAACCAAAACCATGTATATGTGTACAACATATATATAGACAACAGTGTGGTGATAGTCAGAGGAAGAGAGGGGTGGGATTATGTGGAGGTGGGCAGAGGGGGAGAATGGAAACTAAAAGAAGTCTAGACTTTGCTTGGGGCGATGGGTACATGATGCAGTGTGCAGATGATGTTTTGTTTAGTTGTACACTTGAAATCTGTATGGCTTGTGAAGCAATGTCACCCCAATAAATTAAATTAAAAATTAACTCAAAATAGATCAAAGATCTAAACATAAGAATTAAAACTATAAAACTCTTAGAAGAAAACAGAAAGCAAAAGCTTCACATTAGATTTAACAGATATTTTGGGTATGATATCAAAGGTAAAGAAAAACAAATGAACTTCATGAAATTAAAAAAAAACAACTATCAACAGAGTAAAAGACAACCCTTGGAATAGAATGGGAGACAAATCATATATCTAATAAACAATTAATATTTGGACTGCATAGAAAACTCAACAACAACAAAAAACCTGACTCCAAAAATGGACAAAGATTTTAATTTCTCCAGCAAAGATACACAGAAGCCAATAATACTAAGTGAAATAAAGATACACAAAATTCCAATAATGGAATATTATTGATCCTTAAGAAGGAAAGGCATTTGGACAGGTACAACAACTTTATGCTAAGTGAAGTAAACCAGTCACAAAAAGACAAATATTATATGACTAGAGGCCCAGTGCATGAAATTCGTGCACAGAGGAGGGGGGTATCCCTCAGCCCAGCCTGCACCCTCTCCAATCTGGGACCCCTTGAGGGATGTCCAACTGCCCGATTAGGCCCAATCCCAATGGGAAATCGGACATCCCTCTCACAATCCAGGACTGCTGGCTCCCAACCACTCACCTGCCTGACTGATTGCCCCTAACCACTTCTGCCTGCCAGCCTGATCACCTGCTAACCACTACCCTGCCAGCCTGATCATTGCTTAACTGCTTCCCTGCTGGCCCGATTTCCCCTAACTGCCCTCCCCTGCCAGCCTGGTGACCCCTAACTGCCCTCCCCTGCCAGCCCGGTCACTCCCAACTGCCCTCCCTTGCCAGCCTGGTTGCCCCTAACTGCCCTTCCCTGCCAGCCTGGTACCCCCCGCCCCAACTGGCCTCCCCTGCAGGCCTGATTGCCCCCAACTGGCCTCCTCTGCAGACCTGGTCACCCCCAACTTCCCACCCTTGCCAGCCTGGTCACCCCTAACTGTCCTCCCCTGCAGGCCTTGTCCCTCCCAACTGCCCTCCCTTGCAGGCCTGGTCCCTCCCAACTGCCTTTCCCTGCTGGCCATCTTGTGGTGGCCATCTTGTGTCCACATGGGGGTGGCCATCTTGTGTGTTGGAGTGATGGTCAATTTGCATATTACCTCTTTATTATATAGGATTCCACTTATATTTGACACCTAAAGTAGTCAAAATCAGAAAGTAGAATGGTGCTCACCAGTAGAAGGATTGTGGAGTTATTGTTTAATGGGTATAGTTTTGGTTTTACAAAATAAAAAGTGTTCTGGAGATGGATGGTGCTAATGGTTGCACAACAATATGAGTATACTGAACACCAATAAACTGTGCACTTAAAAGTGATTAAAATGGTAAATTTTATGTTGTGCCTACTTTACTATTTAAGAAATTTTTAAAAATTAAAGAGAAAAATGAAATATAAAAAATCTGAACAGGAAATCCTACCTAATAATAGACAAATATGCAAATTGACCATACCTCCGCTACACCCAAGCCACGCCCACCAGCCAATCAGGGCGAGTATGCAAATAAACCGAACCAAGATGGCTGCAGCCACCGAGAGCAAGGTTTCCCAGGCAACAGAGGGAAACAAGCTTTCCGCCTGCCCTTGACAGTCCTAAGCCTCCACTCAAGCTACAAAGTTTCAATTATAGAAGGTAAACAAATTCAAACAGAATGGTGGCAGCCATGGAGCTGGAGAGACCAGGCCAGGGTTGCCCGTGGTAACGGAGAAAGCAAAGCTTTCTGCACACCCTGGCCGGGCTCAGGCCTCTGCTTACGGCTACAAAGTTTCAATTATAGAAGGTGAATTAACTCAAACAGAAATGGCTGCTGGCTCCGCTCCAGGCTACAAAGTTTCAATTGTAGAAGGTAAATAAATTCCAGATACCAGTGCCTCCGCTTTGGTTGCCAGGAGGTGTGGCCGGCCTGCAAACCACCACAGGCCCCTCGCTCAGGCTGCCCCATGCCCCAAGGGAACCCCCACCCTTATCTGGGACACACTTCAGGGAAAACCCGCTGGCCCCCCCTCCTGCACCAGGTCTCTATCCTATCTAATAAAAGAGTAATATGCAGATTGACCATCAGTGCAACACACAATATGGCTGCCCCCATGTGGTCAAAGATCCTGCCCCCATGTGGACACAAGATGGCCACCACAAGATGGCCAGCAGGGGAGGGCAGTTGGGAGGCACCCGGCCTGTAAGGGAGGGCAGTTGGAGGCGATCAACCCTGCAGGGGAGGGCAGTTAGGGGTGACCGGGCCGGCAGAGGAGGGAAGTTGGGGGCAAACAGGCTGGCAGGGGAGCAATTAGGCATCAATCAGGCTGGCAGCAGAGTGGTTAGGGGGTGATCAGGCTGGCAGGCAGAAGCAGTTAGGGGCAATCAGGAAGGCAGGCAGGCAAGCAGTTGGGAGCCAGCAGTCCTGGATTGTGAGAGGGATGTCCAAGGTTGGAGAGGGTACAGGCTGGGCTGAGGGACACCCCCCCCTCTGTGCACGAATTTCGTGCACCGGGCCTCTAGTTAAAATATAATCCATAACCATAAGAAGATATATTCACCTTCTCTAAACAGAAAAGAGATTATATATATATATAAACACTGGGCTGAAATATTTCTTACCTGTGATACTGGCCAAAATTAAAAAGCTTGACAACACATTATGTTAGCAAGGCTATGGGAAAACAGGCATTCATATCTTAGTAGCATGAATGCAAACTGGCATAGCCCAAGTGGAGGGAAATTTGATAACATCTAACAAAACAATATATGTGTTTATCTTTTGATTTAGTAGTCCGACTTTTTAGAATATTTCCTAAAGAAACATCTCTATCAATAAAAATAAATTGATTGATTGATTGATTGATATATTTATGTTATATTTATATCTATATATGTGTACATATTTATTTTATATATATATATGGTTATTGATGAGAACACTGTGAAAAATAGTAAGATATTAAAAACAATATAAAAGCTAAAACACAGAAATATAGTTAAATAAACTATGAAATATCCACACAATGGAGTACTACACAGTTGTTAAAAAGTATAAAGATGAACTCTAAGGACTGATATAAAATTATTTTCAAAATATATTGCTAAGTGAAAAGTCAAAATACAGAAGAGCAGAGCATTGGGAGTATGGTAGCTTTGGGATCAGAAAAGAGGGGGGATGAGAGAGAGGGAGGGAAGGAGGGAGGGAAAGAAGAGGTTACATAAGAGTTTTACACTTTTTATTTTAGACATAAGGTTAAGTGGTACTGGTTGCTGTTTTCCTTTGAAGAATAACAATAACCACTATCCCAAATGCCTTTAGGTATCAATCTAAATGCCACCTTAAATAAAATACGGTCCCAACTTTCCATCATGACCTCACTGACATCAACCACCCTGGCTTAGATAGATATACATTCTTCACATTACTTTTTTTTCAAATGCTCTCATCTTTTTCAAATGTCAATAAGATTTAGTGTGCATTTAAAATAAAATTTTCAAGAAGAGTATAAATGCTTTTTGTTCAACTTCAACTGGTATCATTCTAAAATATAGATATTTGAATTTCTCACAAGTAAGCAGTGATAAAAATTTTACATGTGCCTGCATGTTTCTTTCATAAGTAAAAGATAGTGTGAAGTACTTTGAACTTGCCCATCCTTATCAGAACTGTTTGTGTTAGTTGAGCATTGCTGTTTGTGATTTACTTTAAAGTCTAAAATTTCAGCCTTTTGGAAAGTAAAACTAAATCCCTAATGAACAGTTTTTCAAAATCTTGTTTTACAGACAAACCTAGCACCTTCAGTTCAACATGAATTTAACTAAGGATGTGCAATTTAATATAGTGCCAAAAGACATGCAGCACATTTACCAATGTAGAAAACAAAAAAAAATAATACCAGTTAACAGATCTAGTATAAAGATATAAAAACAAAAGAATGTGTGTGTGCACACAAGCATACACATGTACAGTTAATAAAGTAGGAAAAGTCTAATTTATGTCCTTGCACTGTTTCTTAATTAGTAGTTCTGTTAATACTTGTATTCACTCCTGGACTCTATGCATTGTGACCACAGAGACTATGTCTCATTTACTCTCAGTTGTATCCACAATGTCTCAACAAGTATTCATAGAATAAGAAATGATGAGACCAATTTGACTACAAAGGTATGTAGTGAAAACTAAGGGTGGAGGAGCCCAGTTTAATCAAATTATGGAGAGTTTTAAAAGCCAACTAAAAAACCAAATGAAAGTGACTTATGGAGTAGATAATAAGGCTTTGTTGTACATCCTTGGGTAGGGAAAGGACCGCATAAAAATGGAATTTATGGAAATCATGAGAATAAAATAGATTAACAAGAAAGGAAAAAAAAGGGAGGAACAACAAAATAGTTTGGGAAGTAATATCTGCAGTTCAAGCGCAACGTACTAAGATTCAATACTTTTGTTGTTATAGAGACACTAAGAGCACATACTAATAACATTAAATAATGGCCAGATAATACCTGCTACAGAAATAAACTGACAGGGAAAATGGCAAGTGGCATTGCTTTCTATGTACCATGCATCATTATTCTGAAACAGAAAACAATGTGATACTATAAAATTCACACTTGAAGCTTCAAATTTCCCCAAAAGGCTCCATGGTCTCAAATAATTGCTTTTTACTTGCAGTTTTGGTTAAGGTTTTTCTGACACTTAGAATATGGCTTCATCCTGTATAATTAATTTACTTATTTTATATATTACTACAAACTTTCCAACTTGAGACTAGACATACCTTTTTCCCCCTAGATAACTTACGATAGTAGTATTAGCCATATGATCAACATAGAGAAAAACTGTTTCATGTCAACAAGTTTTGTTAACAAAAAAGATGTTTCTAGCTTTGGAGTAAAGGTATGCATTTTGGGTCAAAAGATTGGTATAGAAGGAATATCAATAACTGACAGGCACAAGAGTGAGTAAACAGTAAATTTAGGCTTGGCTACACTGTGAAATCACAAGAACTAACATCTCCATGGAGCACAGCCATGTGTCAGGCTCTGTCCAAGTGTCACACAGGAGTTAACTATGTTAGCCCTCACAACAACCTCTGAGGCAAGTTCTATGATGACTCCTATTTTACAAATGTGAAAACTGGGACACAGAGAAGGTAAGCATGTTCAAGGTCATAAAGACAGTAAGAGTGGTAGATGAACTTCCTCCTGCACGCCCCTTCCTGGGGATCAAGCCCGAAACCCGGGCATGTGCCTTGACTGGGAATCGAACCGTGACCTCCTGGTTCATAGGTCAATGGTCAACCACTGAGCCATGCCAGCGGGGCAAAAAAGTATGTAATTTATTTCATTAATATGAAATTCTAAAATAAGTAAACCTATAGTGATAAAATCAGATCAATAATTCCTAGGCACAGGGGTTGGGGAAAAATTGATGGCAAAGAAATACTAGAAAATATTCTTGAGAGGAAAAAAAATATATATATATATGTGTGTGTGTGTGTGTGTATATATATATATATATATATATATATATATATATATATTTGGGTGGTGGTAACACAGGTGTATATTATTGTCAAAAGTAGATGATCTTATATTTTATCTATTATGAAAAAACAAATTGTATCTCAATAAAGTTGATTTTAAAAAGCTATTCTAGAATCTCATTTAAGAAATCAATGCCAAAGATATCAATTTGCAATACACAGTATTCAACTACCTTCTCTTTCTAAAAATGAAGACATTTGCACCCTACAATCTATCAATATCTTTTCACTTTTTCACAAATACCTCAAAACCCCAATACATAAGATATGATTTATCTAGAACAGGAAGTAATTCAAAGCAAATAAATGTTCATTTATAAGCTCTTCACTCATCCAAGGTATTTTTTCCTTACTAATATTCACTGTAACTTTTAGCACGAAGAGCTTTATTTTGGGAAAGAACACTGCATGCAAATAAAATTTGAGTAATTTGACTAGTTAAATCAGTGTCTCAAGATAGGGCCCAGTCACTGACATTTTCTATTTCATTTCTAATGAATAGACAGGATCAAACTTCTAAAGCTAGAACTAGGATTTTAAAAGGTCAACTAGGATTTTCAAAGGTCAATCTTATTTTAGAAATGGAGAGATTAAGATATGTGATATAGTTTTTATTGATTGAAAATTTTATTGAAAAACACACTTCTGTACAGTTCCTCCCCTTGCCAACTCTCCAATTTATAGATACACATACCTGTTTCTAAATGCCCTTAATGTATTTGAGGGGATTGATGGCAGATATAATCATATGTAGGTATCATATAAAGCTTATGTTAAGAGCACAGGAATGGGTGAAACTCAGAAAGAGTAGCTGAATGAAAAAGCTCAGAGACCACTAAGCCACCACATTGGTCTAAGCTACATGAAAAAGACCATCAATGAGGTTGTCCTATCTGATGGTGCCTCATTTGGACAAATCCAAATTAATTCAATTTACTTCTTCTATTTAAACCACTCTTGCATAATACAGTCTCTCTCTCTCTCTCTCTCTCTCTCTCTCTCTCTCTCTCTCTCTCTCTCTCTTCTCTCTCTCTTTCTCTCTCTCTCTCTCTACACACACACACACACACACACACACACACACACAATTTCTCACAGTCTCTCACACTGTCTCTCTCTCTTCTTCTCCACCCCCCAGAAGTTTCTTTTATTTCCAGGTTTCTCTTTGGAATAGAAGGGGTTACCTGGAGACTAAAACAATTTAAGAAAATAAACTGGCTACTTTTACCAAAAGGGTACATTTGCATATTAAAATCATTTTTATCTATTCAGTAATATAAGTTATGGTGAGGATCCTGGCAAAATTTCCTTATCCTATTTATACTCAAATGGAACAAAGAAATTTAAGGATGTGTGGTAAATAGAATAATACCTCCCAGCCCCGGGCAAAGATACCCATGTCCTAATCCCTAGAACTGTGAATGTTGCAAAGAAGAATACAGTTGCAGATGGAATTAAGGTTGCTATACAGCTAAAATTGTTTACCTTAAAATAGAGAGATTAGTTTGGATTTTCCAGGTGGGCACCATATAATCACAGTGTCCTTGAAAGTGTAAGAGGGAGGCAGAAGAAGGGAATCAGAAGGAGATGTGGCTATGGAAGAAAGACTAGACATATGCAAATTTCTGAAGAGCAAAGAAGGAGGCCACAAGCCAAAGAATGTAAGCAGCCTCTGGTAGGTGGAAAGGGCAAGAAAACAGATTCTTTCCTACAGCTTCCAGAAACGAATGCAGCCCAGCTGATTGATTTTAGCCCACGGAGGTCTGTGTCAGCCTTCTAATCAATAGAAGTGGAAAGTGCTGTGTTATTTTAAGGCCTTGAGTGTGGGTAATTTGTTATAGAAGCAACAGAACACTGATACAAAATGTGCCTAACATGTAATAAATTAAACTCTTCATTCAAAATCTGTACTGAAAACACATTCAACTATTCCAAGAGAAGGATCTAGCTCTTTTACAAACAAATTTGAAATAAACTTTTCAATTATACTAACCACAGCCTCAAATTATTGCTGACAAAACAGTCTAGAAAATAAACAAGTACTGTATATACATCAAATTACACTTAGCTCCAAAATAAGTAGATGAATTAAAGTAAACAGCTGCTTCTGATTAGAGATTTTTATCTTCTGAGCAACCTTATTAAGTGCTCTAAGAACAGAAAAATGGAAACAAAAAACTAAGGCAGCTATTTTAATTAGTTCAAGTATAGGTATGAAAAAATAAATTTGTAATAAACAATTTATTTTTTAAGAAGAAATAAAAATAAGCAAAACTTCTGAGAAATACTCAGACTAAGATGTTTGCTTATGATTCATCCAAATATTTGGACAAGCCATTCTTTTAATTCAAAGCCAGGATTCTGGCAGAGCTAATAAAGAAAAATTTTAAAAATTAATGAGATAGAAATGTACCTTAAGTTGCTTACAAAAACAAACTTGTATTGCACTCTTAATAGAATTAGAAGCACCAAGCTAGATTTAAAATATATATATATGTATGTATATATATATATATATATATATATATATATATATACACACTAATCTACACTAATAAAAGAGAAACATGCAAATTAACCATCACTCTGCTACACCCACCAGCCAATCAAGAGTGAGTATGCAAATTAACCTAATTAAGATGGCGGCCGCCATGGAGCTGGAGTGAGCAGGAGGCTTGGGTTGCCCCCGGTGATGGAGGAAGCCAAGCTTCCTGCCCACCCTGGCCGGCCCTGGCCTCTGCTCAAGGTTACAAAGTTTCAATTATAGAAGATAAATAAATCCCAGATACCTGCTTCCAGCCGGCCCTGGCCTCTGCTCAAGGAGGCACTGAAAAAAAAGAAAAGAAAAAGAAAAAAATCCCCTTACCCAGGCTGGCCACACCCCCATGGGGTGAGGGTCCCCACTGAGGAGCTTGACCAGCCTGCAAACAGCCATCAGCCCTCACCCAGGCTGGCCAGGCACCCCAGTGGGTTCCCTCACCCCCATGGCCCGATCCCTGTAAACGAGAAGTTGAATATCCCTCGAGGGGTCCCAGATTGGAGAGGGTACAGGCTGGGCTGAGGGACACCGCCCCCATGCATGAATTTTGTGCACCTGGCCAAATATATATATATATATATATATATATATATATTTATATATTTTTTTTTTTCATTTAAAATATTATTTAAATAAAGCAAATTTTCTAAAATTTAATAGCAAAATTCACTGTTTGTGGAATAATGATGCTAGTTTAAATCAAATTTGTAAACCTGTTTTAAATTACTGCTCTGAAAATTCTTTTGTTGGGTAATGATATTTAATATCAAAAGTTTGCAAAGTTAAAAAAATACTTAGCAATAAAAAAGATAGGAAAATTAGAATTAAAGCTGCTAGATTTAAGCACAGATTCTAATATCTGGGCCCTTAGAGTTAAGCCTTACTATAGAGCATAGTCAAATTATAGGAACAGTATCCAGGAAGACATACCTATTAATATTATAGAACACAATACAAATCATTATTGTTTTTGTTGTTAGCTAGCATTTATTGAGTGTCTATAACTCTCAATAGACAACTCTGTTAGGCATAATTCATACAATATCCCCACATTTACTCAGTTTATACAGATAGAAACTGACATTTAGAAATATTAAGTTCCTTGCCCAAGACCCTCTGCTACTAAGGGACAGGGATTTTAACTGAGCTATAACTGGCTCTCAAGTGTATATATGCTCTTCCTAATATACAACACAGCAAACGTTATATAAAAACTTCTGAGACATTGTTCTTGCCATATGCACGCCAGCTCATCAGAAGGGGTCTCAAAACACAAACATAGCAGCATTATTTACAACAGCTAATATCTGAAAACAGTCCAAGTGTCCATCAGTAGATGAGCAGTTAAAAAGCTGTGGTACATTTACACGAATACTATCCTCCTATCTAATAAAAGAGTAATATGCAAATTGACCATCACTCCAACACACAAGATGGCCACCCCATGTGGTCAAAAATGGCCACCCCCATGTGGAAACAAGATGGTCACCACAAGATGGCCAGCAGGGGAGGGCAGTTAGGAGTGACCAGGCTGGCAAAGGAGGACAGTTAGGGGTGACCAGGCTGGCTAAGTGGTTAGGGGAAATCAGGCAGGCAGGCAGATGAGCAGTTGGGAACCAGCAGTCCTGGATTGTGAGAGGGATGTCCAACTGTCCATTGGGAACAGGTCTAATCGGGCAGTCAGACATCCCTCGAGTGGTCCCCAATTGGAGAGGGTGCAGGCTGGCTGAGGGACACCCCCCCATGCATAACTTCATGCACTGGGCCTCTAGTCTATATATATAAAAGCCTAAGTGACTGAACGACTAGTCGACTAATTGCTATGACACGCACTGACCACCAGGGGGCAGATGCTCAACACAAGAACTGCCCCCTGGTGGCCAGTGCGCTCCCACAGCCAATTTCCCCTGGCCAGCCAACCTCCCGTGGCCCCTCCCCCCAACCAGCCGGTCCCCCTGATCGGCCCCAGTGGGGGGGAGTGCCAGCTGGCCAATCTCTCATTTTCCCTCCCCCTGGCCAGCCAACCTCCCACGGTCCCTCCCACTTGCCAGCCAGCCCCCCCGATTGGCCCCAATCGCCAGCCAGGCTGAGGGACCTCACCCGGGCATGAATTCATGCACCAGGGTTCTAGTCTATATAAAAGCCTAAGCGACCAGTCAACTGGTAGCTACGATGCACACTGACTACCAGGGGGCAGATGCCAATGCAGGAGCTTCCCCCTGGTGGTCAGTGTGCTCCTACAGTGGGAGTGCTGCTCAGCTGACTGATGGGCACCAGGCTTATGGCTCCCGGTCCCAGCATCGAGACTGACTGGGTGCCAGCCTGCGGCCGCTTCTCCAGTGCTGCATGAGGAGCGAGGCTGAAATGACAAGCGGCAGCTACATGGTCATGGGCATGCCAGTATTGCCCTAGGATGGGCATGCAGAGACCACAGTGGAGCAGCAGAGAGCCTACCAAGTGGCAGAGGCAGCAGGCACAGCAGGGCCAGGATGAGTGGGAGTGGTGTGGCAACCGGTCCAGCCTTGGGCTCTTCCCCGGCCGCCTGCCGCTTTGCGCACTACTTTGTGCTGTGTGGGATTGATGCGGACAGTGGGCTGGAGCCTGATGAGCTGGCAGGTAACGCCGGGCTGCAGCAATACAGAGGTCCACTGATCCCCACAGGCCAGGCCGAGGGACCTCACCAGTGCATGATCCCTGCACCGGGCCTCTAGTCTATATACATAAAAGCCTAAGCAACCATCTGACCATCCAACCGGTAGCTATGACATGCAATGACCACCAGGGGACAGGCGCTCAATGCAGGAGCTGCTGAGACACGGTGACTTGGCAGCTGCAGTTCTCGGGTAATGCACCCGGAATCAGAGAGGAGGGAGCCTGATTCCAGGGTGCGTCACCCAAGAACCACCCTCTCGCAATCCGGGACCCCTCAGGGGATGTCAGAGAGCTGGTTTCGGCCTGATCCCCACAGGCCAGGCCAAGGAACCCCACCAGTGTGCAAATCTGTGCACTGGGCCTCTAGTGCAGCTATAAAAAAGGAAGGATTGCTTACCCTTTGAGACAGCATTTATTGACCTACAGAGTATTATGCTAAATGAAATAAGCCAGTTAGAGAATGACAAATATCACATGATCTCATTTATACGTGGAATATAATGAACAAAATAAATTGATAAACAAAATAGGACCACAGGCATGGATACATGGAACAGATTGATAGATCTCAGAGGGAAGGTGAGAAGAAGGATGGGAAAAGATTAATCAAAGAACTTACATGCATATATGCATAGCCCATGGACACAGACAATAGACAGGGGAACGCCTAGGGTGGGGTGGGAGCTGGGTGGAGGGGGGACAGGAGGCAAAATGGGAGACATTTGTAATACTCTAGACAATAAATTAAGAATAAAGAAACACATTTTAAATAGAAATTCAAATCTGTTTTCTGCCCCCAAATCTAGTTTTCTTTCTATATTTAGATTACGTGCTTGATCATTACACTGATTCATCCCAAAAGTTTGTATCTCCATCTGAGCTTCAGTAATATTAACCTGAAGGAAATATGGGGGTTAAGAGATAAAACAGAGCATTTTTCCTGGTTTCTGAAAGAAGTACACCCAGGTGACACAGTGAAACAGATAGCATGTATTGAGGACAATTAATAAGAAATGCTGTGCTTCTGGTAAGGTCCATACATTTTCATGCTTTCTGGCTCAAATAGCTAAAATAGCACAAAATAATTATTTGAAATTTCAAATAATAGTTACACATTTGTTTCATTCACTTTTTTATCTGTTCATTCATATAATACTTCTTAAAGAATACTTCAAATATTGCTATGTCTCAGACCTATGAATGTATTCATCTGGGTCAAACTTCTCACTTTACAAACCAAGAAACTGCAGTTAGACAGACTAAGAAAATTGCCCTGGTCCATAAAAATAGCAATATCAGATCTAGAAGTAGAATCTAGTTCTTTTAAACTCCTGGAAAAAAATCTTATGATGTGGAGTCCACCACACAATAAACAAGTAACTAGGCCACCAAGAGCTAATTAAAATATAGGCCAAGGTCACAAGTAATGAGAAGAATGGTTAGAGTGCCAGCCTCCTGCTACCCAAGCCTGTGCTGCAGGACATTGGCACAGAAACACACTGAAGACTGGATTTTACTGAACTTCCATTTCATTACTATGTCGAAACAAGATGACAGAAATATAGAAACTACCTAGAAAATGCTTGGTGAATTGAACTCAATTGAATTATTCCCCAACACTTAATGAATATTCATGGAGTGGTATAGACAGCCTGGAGTTGAATTCTAGATCCACCTCTTCCTAAAAATGTAATTGTTGGTCCCTCTGTCTCAGTTTCTTCATCTGTAAAATGTAAATAATGATAGTATTTTCCTATAAAATTATGAGAAGTAAATGAATTATCTGGCATGTTGTAAGCACTTAATAAATGTTAGTCATGATTACTCGTATTTGATACTTTTAATATATCTAGTACTTATCTTGGCACTAGAAATCCTATAACAATGAACAAGACAAAAATCCCTGTCCTCATGAAACTTTCATTTTAATCTTGGAGGGGGAGATAGACAAGACACACATGTAGGTGCTCTTATGACAGGTAAGAATACGTGTAATGAAAAGCTTAGCTGAGAACATAATTAAAGAAGCTCCCTCAGATCCCTCTTCACCAGGTGACATGCCCACCCTCACCTCCTGTGAGTGTTGTCTGCTAAGGGCTCGTAGCTGCCTCTTTCTCTAGAAAATTGCACTCAACTGAATAAGAGCTGCTTCATCCTGGAGATTGCAGCCTATTATCACCATTCTGGGAGCAGCCAGTTGTGGACTGATGTGGTGTACAAATGACCAGTCTCTTTGCCTTCAGGTGGGACTAGCTTTATCTTGTGCTTTGTGCCCCACTACTCCTCATACAACTAGACTGAAGCAAGTCCCCAGCTGAGAACACATCTTTTTTTTTAGCTCTGTTCCCCTACCCTATAATGTTTCTCCTACTCTCCCTACCTGAGAGTACTTTCAATAAATGCCTTTCACAAAAATACTTATTGGAGGCTCTGCTTCCAATGTCCCGAATTTGAGACATTATTTTTAAAAAGAATGTCAGGGAAGGCCACTTTGAAGTTGACACCCAAAGAAGACTATATGTGTGTTAGGCAAATTGAACACCTGAAGTCTGAAGAGAATTTAGCATGTTCAAGGAACAAAAACGTCCCAGTAGACCATGAAAAAATGTTTCAGGTGTTGTTTGAAGGTTAAAGGGAAGAGAAGATATTGGGTGGTTTTGAGCAGGTGAGAGACAGGATCTGATTTGTTTTTTAAATTGGTTATCCTAGCAGCAGAGTGAATAGGCTGTAGGAAGGGCAGGCATGTAAGTAGAACTGCCAGTAAGGAGAGCACTATAGAACACCACATTTTATATTACGACTAGAGGCCTGGTGCATGAAAATCATGCACTTGGAGGGTCCCTCAGCCCAGCCTGTGCCCTCTCGCAGTCCAGGAGCCCACGGGGAGCAGGCCTAAGCCGTCAGTCAGACATCCGTAGCACTGCCACGGAGGCGGGAGAGGCTCCCACCACTACCGCTGCACTCATCAACCATGAGCCCGGCTACTGGCTAAGCAGCACTCCCCCTGTGGAAGCGCACTGACCACCAGGGGAAAGCTCCTGCGTTGAGGGTCTTCCCCCTTGTGGTCAGTGCGCATCATAGTAACTGGTCGTTCCGCCATTCGGTCGATTTGCATATTAGCCTTTTATCATATAGGATGGTTTGGACTATGGAATTAATAGTGAAAATTATGAGAGGTGAGTGAATTTAAGATGTATTTTGAAGGGAGAGACAGAATTTTCTATATATATAAAACCCTAATATTCAAATTGACCGAACAGGGGAATGACCTGTGGAACAACCAGTCACTATGATGTGCACTGACCACTAGAGGGAAGACCCTCAATGCAGGATCTACACCCAGGTCACAGGCCATGACCGGCAGTGACAGCGGGGGGCGGGCCCAGCAAGCAGGCAGCGCCAGGCCAGCCAAGGTGGCTGCGAGTGGGGTCCCTCAGTCACCCCATAGAGGGAGGTGACCAGCGGTGGTGGTGGTGGCAGGCAGGGCCGGCAAGCAGGCTGCACCAGGCCAAGGCAGGTGCAAGCGGGGTCCCCGATCACCCCACCAGTCACCTCACAGATTGGCCCTGATTGCCATCCAGGCCTAGGGACCCTACCCCTGCACAAATTTCGTGCACTGGGCCTCTAGTTTGTTAATAAAAATGAGAAGGTAAACAGAAACAAGGGTTAATTTTGATTCTTAGGATTTTAGCTACAGGTGGGTGACATGAGATGTACTGACATTATGAAGATGGGAAAGAAGCATGTTGAAAAAGGAATACGTAAAATAAACCTGCAAATGAAACCCTGGCAAGATAGTCAACTTCTATGCCCCCCTCTTTTTTTATTAAAATTTTTGGGGTGACATTGGTTAATTGGGTTATATAGGTTTCAAGTATATATTACTATGATAAATGTCCATATATCGCATTGTGTACCCACCACCCAAAGTCAAATCATCTTCCATCACCATATATTTGGCCCTATTTAATCTCTACCACCCTCCCCCTTCCCTCTGGTAACCACCATACTGTTTTCTGTGTCTCTGAGTTTCAGTTTTATAGCCCACTTACAAGCGAAATCATATGGTTCTTCACTTTTTCTGACTGACTTATTTGGCTTAGCATAATATTCTCAAGATTCATCCATGTTGTCATAAATGGCAATATTTAATCTTTTCTTATGGCTAAGTAGTATTCCATAGTATATATGTACCGCATCTTCTTTATTCAGTCCTCTATCAAAGGACAGTTTGATTGTCTCCATGTCTTGGCCACCTTGAATAATGCTGTAATGAACATAGGAGAGCATATATCTTTTCAAATAAATGTTTTCATGTTTTTCAGGTAGATAACCAGAAGAGGGATTGCTGGGTCATATGCTAACTCTATTTTTAGTTTTTGAGGAACCACCATACTGTTTTCCATAGTGGTTGTACCAGTTTACATTCCCACCAGCAGTGAATGAGGGTTCCTTTTTCTCCAGTCTCACCAGCACTTGTTATTACCTGTCTTGTTGACAATAGCCAATCTTACAGGTGTGAGATGATAGCTCATAGTTTTTATTTGAATTTTCCAAATAGCTAGTGAGTTTGAACATCTTTTCATATACCTGAAGGAAGTTTATATGTCTTCTTGGGAGAGGTGTCTGTTCAGGTCCTCTGCCCAATTTTTTTTTTAAATCCTCACCTGAGGATATGTTTATTACTTTTGAGAGAGACCGACAGACAGATAGACATCAATGTGAGAGAGAAACATCGATTGGTTGCTTTCCATATGTGCCCTGACTGGAAATCAAACCCGAAACCTTTTGGGTGTACAGGATGACACACAAACCAACTCAGCCACCCAGCCAGGGCTCTCTGCCCATTTTTAATTTTTTTTTATTATTATTTTTTTTGTTATCCTCACCCAAGGATATTTTTTCCATTAATTTTTAGAGAGAGTAGAAGGGAATGAGGAGAGAGGGAAAATGAGAGAGAAAGAGAGACACACAGATAGATGAAAGAAAGAAAGAAAGAAAGAAAGAAAGAAAGAAAGAAAGAAAGAAAGAAAGAAAGAAAGAAAGGAAGGAAGAAAGAAAGGAAGGAAGATGTGAGAAAGACAGTTTGATTGAGTGCTTCCTGCACACACCAAAGATCAAACCTACAATCCAAATACGTTCCCTTGACCAGTATTCAAACCCACCACCCTTCAGTGTACTGGCCAATGTTCTATCCACTGACCAACACTAGCCAGGGCTCTTTGCCTATTTTTTAAGTGGATTGTTTGTTTGTTTGTTTGTTTGTTGTTAAGTTGCATGAATTCTTTATATATTTTAAGTATTAAACTCTTGCCTGAGCTGTTGTTTGCAAATAACACCTCCTATTCAGTTGGTTGCCTTTTTGCTTTGTTGTTGTTTGTTTGTTTGCTGTACAGAAGCTTTTTAGTTTGATATAGTATTTCTGCCTTCACTTCCTTTGTCTTTGGGGTCAAATTCATAAAATGTTCTGTATGACCAAGGTCCATAAGTTTAGAACCTATGTTTTCTTCTATGTACTTTATTGTTTCAGATCTTGCATTTAAATCTTTGATCCATTTTGAATACTTATACCATGAAATAAACTGTAATCTAGTTTCATTCCTTTGCATGTGGCTTTCCAATTCTCCCAGCACCATTTATTGAGGAGGCTCTCTTTGTTCCATTGTGAATTTTTGGCTCCTTTGTCAAAAATTAATCGCCTATATACCTGTGGTTCTTTTCTGGGCTCTCAATTCTGTTCCACTAGTCTGCATGCCTGTTCTGCCAATACCATACTGTTTTGATTATTGTAGCTTTGTAGTATATTTTGAAGTCAGATAGTGTGTTACCTCTGGTTTCATTCTTTTTTCACATAATTTCTTTTGCTATTTGGGGTCCTTTGTGGTTCTATACAAATCTGGAGGTGTTTATGCTCTATTTCTTTAAAAAAAAATAAAATAAAAATATATATTTATTTTATAATATATATATATATATATATATATTAAGATTTGGGATTTTTATGGGGATTGTATTAAATCTGTATATTGTTTTGGGTAATATGGCTGTTTTAACTATCTTGACTCTTCCAATCCATGAACACAAAATATCTTTCTATTTCACTGTGTCTTTTTCATTCTCTTTTAATAGTGCTTTGTAGTGCAGTGCCCTAGCTGGTTTGGCTCAGTGGATAGAGCATCAGCTTACAGACTGAAGGGTCCTGGGTTCGATTCTGGTCAAGGGCACATGACTGGGTTGCGGGCTCAATCCCCAGTAGGTGGCGTGCAGGAGGCAGCTGATCAATGATTTCTACTCATCATTGATGTTCCTATTTCTCTCTCCCTCTCCTTTCTTCTCTGAAATCAATAAAAAATACATTTAAAAAATAATAATGCTTTGTAGTTTTCAGTATATAGGTCCTGCACATCCTGTTTATTCCTTGTTTTGTTTTTGGGTTGTAATTACTAAAAGAATTTTTTTTCATTTCTTTTCCTAGTTTCACTGTTAGTATATAGGAAAGCAGTGGGTTTTTGTACATTGATTTTGTATCCTGCAACTTTACTGCATTTGTTTATTGTTTCTAATATTTTTTTGGTGAAGTCCTTAGGGTTTTCTATATACAAAATCATGTCATCTGCAAGAAGTGAAACTTTTATTTCTTCCTTCACAATTTGGATGCCTTTTGTTCCTTTCTTTTACCTGATTGCTCTGGCTAGGACTTCTTAAACTGTGTTGAATAAGAGTGGTGAGAGTGGGCATCCTTGTCTTGTTCCTGATTTTAGAGGGAAAATTTTTCAGTTTTTCACTATTGAGTATGATATTGGCTGAGCATTTGTCATACATGGCCTTTAATATGTTGAGGTTCTTCCCTTTTATGACCATTTCATTGAGTGTTTTGATCAAAAATGGATGTTTTACCTTATCATATACTTTTTCTGTATCTATTGATAAGATCATATGATTTTTATCCTTTGTTAATGTGGTTTATTACATTGATTGATTTTTTTAAATATATTTTATTGATTTTTCATAGAGAGGAAGGAAGAGGGATAGAGAGCTAGAAACATCGATGAGAGAGAGACATCGACCAGCTGCCTCCTGCACACCCCCCACCACCAGGGGATGTGCCCGCAACCAAAGTACATGCCCTTGACCGGAATCGAACCTGGGACCTTTCAGTCCGCAGACCGATGCTCTATCCACTGAGCCAAACCAGTGTCGGCTACATTGATTGATTTTATATGTTGAACCATCCTTGTGTCCCTGGAATAAACCCCACTTGATCATGATATATTATTTTTAAAAAATTATTATTTTATTCAATTTGCTACTATTTCGTATTCATCAGAGATATTGGCCTGTAGTTTTCTTTTCTAGTGTTATCCTTGCCAGGTTTTGGTATCAGGGTTATGTTGGCCTCATAAAATGTGTTATAAAGTATTAACACTTTTTCAATTTTTTGGAAGAGACTGAGAAGAATAGGTATCAAATCTTCTTTTAATGTTTGGCAGAATTCACTGGTGAAGCCATCTGGATCTGGACTTTTATTTTTTGTGAAGACTTTTCATAGTTGTTTCAATTTCCTCACTGTTTATTGGTATGTTGAGATTTTCCATTTCTTCATGATTCTGTATAGAAAGTTTACATATTTCTAGGAACTTAACCATTTCTTCTAGGTTATTAAATTTGGTGGCAATAGTCTTTCATAGAATTCCAGTATGATCTTTTGTATATCTGTGATGTCTGTGGTAGCGTCCCCTCTTTGATTTCTGATTTTGTTTATATGAGTCTTTTTTTATCATTTTCCATAGTCAGTCTAGCAAGAGGTTTGTCAATGTTATTAATATTTTCAAAGAACCAGCTCTTGTTGTATTAATTTTTGTATAGTCTTTTGTTCTCTATTTAATTCAATTATAGTCCTTTGTTCTCTATTTAATACAATTCTGCTCTAATTTTTATTATTTCCTTTCTTCTGCTGACTTTGGGTTGATTTTCTTATTCTTTTTCTTATTCTTTAAGATGTAATGTTAGATTGTTAACTTGGGATTTCTCTTCGTTTCTTGAGGGAGGCTTGCAATGATATAAACTTCCCTCTATGACTGCTGTCACTGCATCCCAGAAGTTTTGATATGTTGTTTTGTCATTTTCATTTGTCTTTATATATCTTTTGACTTCACCTTTTATTTCTTCTTTGACCAAGTCATTTTTTTTTTTTACAAGAGTCCCACTTCAGGTGGAAAGATACCACAGTCAGGTGAGGGGAAAGGTTTTTCATGAAAATTAGAATAAGCTAGGTTAGCAATATTTATATCAGGCAAAATAGTCTGTAACTCATTGTACGTCATAAGCGTCTGTAGACACAAGTGGCAGACCTTCTCCACATGCCACGTGCATCTATAAAAAAAAAATGTTTTTCCTAAGTGGCAGCCCTGACCAACTTTAAAATCATTTTTCATGAGAATTTTCAGCTGAAAATATTCAAGAACACCTGAATTGTGAGTAATATATTTATTTTTATAATATTCATTGCAAATTGATTTTTTAAATTAAATTCAAAATATCATGGCTTGTGGGGATGGTTTCCATTTTGGACATGTGATAGTTAACTGGTTAAGACAGAGGCTATAACAAGAGACAAAGAAGGACCCAGCACTTCTACCTCTGGATATTTATCCTAAGTAATTCAAAATACTAATTCAAAAACACATATGCATCCCTACGTTCATCCCTATTGTAAATAATGCTCCACACAGCATTATTTACAGTAGTCAATGTATGGAAGAAAACTAAGTTTCAATCAATAGATAAATAGAAAAAGAAAATGTGATATCTTTACTAATAATAGAGGAATATGCAAGTTGTCCAGGATGCCATCACAGTAACAGTAACGACCAAACTGCAAGCTGCGTGGGGCAACCAGGCCAGCAGGAGGGTTAGTGAGAGACAATCAAACGACTGAACAGCAGGCTGCATGGGGCAACCAGGCCATCGGGGCGGGCAGTAAGGGGTGACCAGGCCAGTTGGGAGGGGGGGGCAGTCAGGGCGACCAGACCAGCCAGGGTGGGGAGAAGTTGGGGGTGACCAGGCTGGCAGGCAGAGGCAGTTAGGGGCAATCAGCAGGCAGAGGTGGTTCGGGGTGATCAGGCTGGCAGGGGGGCAGTTAGGGGTAATCATGCAGGCAGGCAGGTGAGCAGTTAGGAGCTACCAGTCCCAGATTGTGAGAGTGATGTCCGACTGCAGGTTTAGGCCTGATCCTGGGAATCGGGCCTAAACCGGCAGTCGGACATCCCCCGAGGGGTCCCGGATTGAAGAGGGTGCAGGCTGGGCTGAGGAGAGCCCCCCCATGAACGAATTTCATGCACCGGGCCTCTAGTATATATCTATATATATAAAAGCCTAAGCGACCATTAAGATTAGAATGTCCGATCGCTATGATGCTCAATGACCACCTGGGGGCAGATGCTCAACACAGGAGCTGCCCCCTGGTGGTCAGTGCACTCCCACAGCGGGAGCACTGCTCAGCCAGAAGCCGGGCTCATAGCTGGTGAGCGCAGCTGCGTGCGGCAGCACTACTGAGCGGTGGCGGCAGTAGTGGCGGCGGTGGCGGCAGGCACAGCGGGGCTGGGATGAGCAGCAGCAGAGCTGCACCCAGCCCCAGCTGGGGCTCCACCCCAGCCGCCTGCTGCTTCAGCACTGCTATATCCCCCCGAGGGGTCCCAGATTGTGAGAGGGTGCAGGCCAGGCTGAGGGACCCCACCCGTGCACGAATCTGTGCACCGGGCCTCTAGTATATGAATATTAGCCATAAAAAGAATAAAACCTTGCCATTTGTCAACATGGATGGAGCTAGAGGGTATTATGCTAAGTGAAATAAGTCAGACAGAGAAAGATAAATACCATATGATTTCACTTGTATATGGTATCTAAAAGACAAAATAATTTAACAAACAAAACAGAAAACAATTCATAGATACAGAGAACATTTTGATGGTTGCCAGATTTTGGGGGAGGGAGGTGGAAGGATAGATGAAAAAGGGAAAAGGATTAAGGGAAGCGATAGGTGAAAAAGGGGTAAGGGATTAAGATCCTCAAATTGCCAGTTATAAAACAGTTATGGGGATGTAAAGTACAATAATGTAGGGAATCTATAATAATAATCTATAATAATAAAAGGGTAATACGCTAATCAGACTGGACGTCATTCCAGACGTCCTTCCTGATGAAGCCTGGGTCATGGGTGACTGCAGGAGGCCCGGAGGAAGCCAGCCCAGGTCCCAGGTGCCTGCCGGTGGCTGGAGGAGGGAAGCCTGGGTCCCGGGTGCCAAAGGGAAGCTGGTGCCAGCAGCCCAGATCCCAGGTGCTAGAGGGAAACCAGTGCTGGCAGCCGGGGGAAGGAAGGCCGACTCTTGCACGAATTTTTGTGCATCTGGCCTCTCGTATACTCAATAATATTGTAATAACTATGTATAGTCTCAGATGGGTACTAGGCTTATTGGGGTGATCACTTTGTAAGGTATATACATGTCTAATCACCATATTGCACAACTAAAATTAATATAATAATTTTATGTCAACTATAATTGAAAAATTTAAAAAAAACTATTTTAAAATAAATACAAATAAAATGTAAAAACATAGACTCAGTGACCCTGGGTCAATTATAATTATCCTATCTAATAATAGACAAATATGCAAATTGACCATACCGCCAACACACCCACAAGCCACGCCCACAAGCCACGCCCACCATCCAATCAGAGCAAGTATGCAAATTAACCCAAACCAAGATGGCTACAGCCACAGAGAGCAAGGTTTCCTAGGTAACAGAGGAAGCCAAGCTTTCCGCCTGTCCTTGCAAGGCCTAAGCCTCCACTCAAGCTACAAAGTTTCAATTATAGAAGGTAAACAAATTCAAACAAATGGGGGCAGAATGGAGCTTGAGAGAGCAGGCCAGGGTTGCCACCAGCAACAGCGGAAGCAAAGCTTTCCACACACCCTGGCCGGGACCACCCGCTTAAGGCAACAAAGTTTCAATTATAACCCCAACACAAATGGCTGCGGACTTCGGAGGGAGCCCCAGGCTTGGCTCTGCTCCAGGCTACAAAGTTTCAATTGTAGAAGGAAAATAAATTCCAGATACCAGGGCCTCCACTTGCATTGCCAGGGAGCGTGGCCTGCCTGCAAACCACCACAGGTCCCTTGCTCAGGCCGCCCCACACCCCAAGGGAACCCCCACCTGATCCGGGACGCCCTTCAGGGCAAACCAGCTGGCCCCCACCCCTGTACCAGGCCTCTATCCTATCTAATAAAAGAGTACTGTGCAGATTGATCATCACTGCAACACACAATATAGCTGCCCCCATGTGGTCAAAGATCCTGCCCCCATGTGGACACAAGATGGCCACCACAAGATGGCCAGGAGGAGAGGGCAGTTGGGAGGCACCCGGCCTGCAAGGGAGGGCAATTGAGAAGGACCAGGCCTGCAAGGGAGGGCAGTTGGAAGTGATCAACCCTGCAGGAGAGGGCAGTTAGGGGTAACCAGGCCGGCAGAGGAAAGAAGTTGGGGGCAAACAGGCTGGCAGTAGAGTGGTTAGGGGGTGATCAGGCTGGCAGGCAGAAGCGGTTAGGGGCAATCAGGAAGGCAGGCAGGCAAGCAGTTGGGAGCCAGTAGTCCTGGATTGTGAGAGGGATGTTCGACTGCCCGTTTAGGGATCCGACTGCCCACCAGGATCGGGCCTAAACGGGCAGTCGGACATCCCTTGAGGGGTCCCATATTGGAGAGGGTACAGGCTGGGCTGAGGGACAACCCCCCTCTGTGCACAAATTTTGTGCACCGGACCTCTAGTGAAGTAATAATTTTGCTTCCATGTTCTTAGTCAGGATGCCAAGAAGGAAGTTCTTATCAATATTAAAACACATGCCACAGTAATATCTCTTTTACTACACAAACCATTGACCCTTTTACTGAGAGATGAGATTAGACCCAAATCATAGAGGTTGGTTTTTATTTCCATATGAGAGGCCTCATGCACGAGATTTGTGATTGAGCCCTCTCGCAATCCAGGACCCCTCAGGTAGGGTCTCTAGGCCTGGCCGGTGATCAGGGGCTATCGAGGCTTTCTTTCCCCAGGCTGTGGGCAGCTGGC
Organism: Eptesicus fuscus; assembly: GCF_027574615.1. NCBI lineage: Eukaryota > Metazoa > Chordata > Mammalia > Chiroptera > Vespertilionidae > Eptesicus > Eptesicus fuscus. Next base: position 17,238,431 of record NC_072474.1, read on the forward strand.
CCCGCCCCTACCACTGCCACTGCTTGCCATCTGTGTGGCACTGCCCCCCCCCCACCACCAGTCACCTCCCTCTGTGGGCTACAGGCATAGGGTGCAATCGCTTGGCTGGCCTGGGCCTCCCTCTGTGGGGCGATTGCTGGCCAACCCTCCCCGCCACCCACCACAGCATCACTGGCCAGTGACCTGGTCCTTGCTCTGTGGGGCCCCTAGATCAATTGCCCTGGAGAGGGAGGCCACACCCACTCACCACAGATCTGCTGGCCAGGTAGCCTGGGCCTTCCTCTTTGGGGCAATTGATGGGGAGTGGGGGGGCTCTATGATCAATCGCCCAGCAGAGGGAGGCCCCACCCACCCGGCCAGGGTTTCATGATCAATCACTGTGCAGAGGGTGGCCTGGGCCTCCCTCTTTGGGGAAATCGATCACAGAGCCCCCCCCATCGATTGCCCTGCAGAGGGTAGCCTGGGCCTCGCTTTGTGGGGCAATCGTGGGGCGATGGCGGGGACCCCAACCAATCTCATTGCACCTGCCTTGGCTGGTCTGGCGCCAGTGGCGTCATAGCATGGTCATCCGGAAGATCATTCTGGTGTTCGGTCATTTGGTTGATTTGCATATTACGCTTTTATTGTTATAGATTAGAGACCCGATGCATGAAAATTTGTGCAAGAGTAGGCCTTCCTTTCCTCAGCTGCCAGCCCCGGCTTCCCTCTGGTACCTGGGACCTGGGCTTCCCTCCTCCTGCCACCAGCAGGCACCCAGGACCCGAGCTGGCTTCCCCCTGGCCCCAGCTTCATCAGGAAGGTTGTCCGGAATGACGGCCGGAAAATGTCCAGTCTAATTAGCATATTACCCTTTTATTATTATAGATTCCTCTTGCTGTCTATTCTGTCACCTGTGATGGTGAACTTTCTCAACTCATTGAAAACCAAAGATAAAACAATGACAGTCAGCCTTATTCTAGAAAATATGAGATGACTCACTATCATCAAAGAAAGCCCAGTGAGTCATAAGCATGACTCAGAAAATTCAGCAAGAAAATGCCTCTATGAACTGAAATTATCTTGCTGAACAAACTAAGTTGATTTAAAGAGGGATTTCCACTCCTTTTATAATTACAACAGCATATTAAGACATGATTTTAATATCGATTAAAATTTCAGTTAAATGATGATTACTCACAGGTTTTTCCACTGTCCTCCCTAAAACTAAAGATGTTTTGTTTGCTTACTTTCAGTCATAAGTTCCTTCCCTTGGTTCAAATAACTGGAATCTCATTCATGTTTTATTAATTGATTAATAGACAGCAATATAAATGTAGTTGATGTAACAATGGCAAGATAAAATAAAATTTATTTGTAAGTAAACCAACATCATTTAAAATATGAGAAATTATAGAACTTTATTAAAATCTCTAAGCCAGGATCAATAAGATAGGATGATCCAATTGAATCAAGAACATAACTTGCTGTGAAGAAATAATGTCTAAGATTCTCTCTGTCCAATCCTAAACACTTACCTAGAAAAGTGTGGTGTTTATAAGAACCTTGAAAAGAAGTTGCTCACAATTTTTGCCAATGTGTTTCAAAAAACAACACCGCCAGCAATAATAATATAACTACCACTCTTTGAGAGACTAACATTCACTAGTCACTGTATTAGGTACATAATATTTTATCTTCTACCTTCTAAATAAGGATTAAACACATTATGAAGATCATCCCCATTTATATAGCATCTACTGAGCCTAGGTGGCTTACTCCTACTATATAAATAGGGAAAGCCAGGAACTAGTCTCAACTTCATAGCCAGATATCTCCTTGGACTGCATATAGCACCCATGTTATAATGCAGGGATTTTTTAAATGTATAATGGAAAAAAGACAAAATGTAGAGAATAAATAACTTTGTCCAAATTCCTCTGTTCTCTATTTGAAAAGGAACACTCACCCAACAGGCATGACTCAGTGGTTGAGTGTCAACCTATGAATCAGGAGGTCATGGTTCGATTCCTGGTCAGGGCACTTGCACAGGTTGCAGGCTTGATCTCCAATGTGGGGCGTGCAGGAGGTAGCCAATCAATGATTATCTCTCACCATTGTTGTTTCTCTCTCTCTCTCCCTCTCCCTTCCTCTCTGAAATCAATAAAAATCTATTTTTAAAAAAGAAAAGAAACACTCATGAAGCAGCAGTGTATGGAGGATGTAACTCATACAATTAATCCACAAAGAAAAAACTGCAAAATCTCAAGGGGCATTTAGAAATCAATGAGCTTATATCCTTGGTCAGAAACGATAGAACACAGATAATTCTTACTAATAGCAAAACTTATCTTTTGTAAACTGTCTTTGTAATTGATCAAACCTCTCATCCATTTCCTGATGGGAAATAATCATATTCAATTCACTGGGACTGATTTCTCCATCCATCCACCATCTTATAACCCTTGTTATTTTTATCATCTATCATTTTTACTTTCTTAATGAACCTCATAATTCTAGACAAATAAGTATCTTCTATAGCAAATAACCCAGTAATTCTTGGAGAAAATATATCAGTCTAACCAGGAAAAATATTAAGTTTTATTCAAGAAATAAATTTCTTCCTCTTTCCACATGTATGTGTGTGTGCATACGCATGTGTGCATATATGTGTAGAGAAATAAAAGCAACTCTGTGTATGAAAATTGGTTCAAGTTTATATAATTTAGGTTAATATCTTTAAAATCCATTCTTTTATTTATTGGCCTCAAATTTTGTTCTCTATTCACAAGTCATTAATATTAAACTTAGCTCTATCTATTTCTGGTTGCCAAGCCTTTACTCCCTCATTCAATGATTCTGAAATATAGACATAATAAACCAGTGATGAAAAGGGAGTACAGGAAGGTTGCATTGAAAATAATAACTAGATCTAAAGTCAATTAAATGCTCTAAATCAGTGGTCAGCAAACTGCGGCTCGCGAGCCACATGCAGCTCGTGAGCCGCAGTTTGCCACTCTGTTGACTAATGAGTTTGCCGACAACTGCCTTAGGGAAAAACACTTAAAAAACATTTTAATAATGTACTAATGTCTTTAACCTGAAGTCAAAACTTCTGGGTAAGGGTAATGCCTTGTCTGCTCATCACAGGAAAATGTATTCAAAAGAAAAAATAGGAGAAAAATTGTCTAAAGCAGTGGTCGGCAAACTCATTAGTCAACAGAGCCAAATATCAACAGTACAACGATTGAAATTTCTTTTGAGAGCCAACTTTTTTAAACTTAAACTTCTTCTAATGCCACTTCTTCAAAATAGACTCGCCCAGGCCGTGGTATTTTGTGGAAGAGCCACACTCAAGGGGCCAAAGAGCCGAATGTGGCTCGCGAGCTGCAGTTTGCCGACCATGGGTCTAAAGTAAACTTGATAGTTGTTTCAATACAAAAGAAGCAAACAGCTCATTTCAAAGAGACTTTCTAATTTCTAAAGCAAAAAGAATTATTATTTTTAATGTTTCCTAAAAATGTATATGGTATGTTAACTTTGTTCTATAGTATTTACCAACACTAAATATAAAAATAGGTACGTTGTACAAAAGCAGCCACATGCAACCAGTGGTTATATTTGATACCAGAGTGACATTGAAGCCATTGTATCTTCTCTACCATGACAAACAAAAGAAATTTATCTGTGGTCTCAGGATTAAGAATATTTTTGATTCTCCTAAACAAAGAATCTTTTTAAATGTACTAGACACAATAAATTATTTCCCTCTTTATGTGGCTGCTCAAAGATAAATTTGTGGCCTACATTTATAATCTAATAGAATCTAGATTATATCTCAACGTGTCTTATTTTTCCTACCATTCCACCTCTCTCTCTCTTAAATCCTTTACTTGCCAACTGGTCTTTATTTAATATTACCTTGTTCTATTGTGCATATCTTTGAAAGCTGATAAATATTTTATAAGATTAACAAAGCTGGCAATTCACAATACAAAAATTATAATATAGAGATACATATTATGAGTGCAATTATGTTAAAAAGATGGCTGCATGCAGAAAGCAATGTGCAAGTATTAAGACAATTGCATGACAGTATTAGTATTATAAATGTTTCTATATTTGCTCTAATTATGCAATATTCTTTTCATTATTTTTTTTATATTTAGTTAAATTTTTATTGCAGTAAAATTTTATTTTTAATGTGCATTACTTTGGTGCCCCTGTACAACCAAAGAAATATATATAGTACATTTGCTTCAGTTAAGATTGTATTTTAATTAAATATTTCAAAAGGCAATTTTATTTGCATAACATATAGTTATCTAGGAGAATATATATAAACAAAAGTTATCTTAATTAGGTTCAAACTGAGAGAATATATACTAAGACAGATAAATCCAAGAAAATACTCCATGAAATGTGTTGCCTTATACACATGAATACCTCCCTGCTACAAAGTCATTTATATGCTTATCTAGTCCTATCTAATAAAAGAGTAATATGCAAATTTACCATCACTCCAACACACAAGATGGCTGCCCCCATGTGGACCCAAGATGGCCACCACAAGATGGCCAGCAGGGGAGGGCAGTTGGGAGGGACCAGGCCTGCAAGGGAGGGCAGTTGGGGGTGATAAAGCCTGCAGGGGAGGGCTTAAATGGGCAGTCAGACATCCCTCGAGGGGTCCCAGATTGGAGAGGGTGCAGGCTGGGCTGAGGGATAACCCCCCCTCCTGGTGCATGAATTTCATGCACTGGGCCTTTAGTATATTTATATTGCTAATGACCAAAAAAAGGCTACATTTTCTGACCATTATTTTATCTGAGTATTGATCCACTTCTTCCTTGGATGCTTTCTATTGCCCTTGCCTTTCCTTTTGAAATCACATTTTCCCCCTTGCAATGATAAATTATTGTAAGGTTTTACCATCATATAAATTTTTCTATTTTGCTTTTAAGCTTTACCAATGGATTATGTAGACTGTTAGTACATCTTTAAAGATTGGATTACATGTTATTAACTAGCTTGCCTTATATATTTTGCCTTAAATTTTAACCTATAAAAACAAAATTTGCCTAGAGTATTCCAAATGACTCTATATAAGAAGATAATAGTATTTGAAATTTCATCGTGTTAGAAAATCAGAGGTAGTACATAGAATTCTTTTTAAAAAATCAGTGTTATGAAATACCTTTGACATAATAGATAAAAAGAGCCATACTAAATATAAGTTTTGCTGTCTATTCAATTCATTCAACTTCCTACATTCAATTATTTAACCTTGACATTCTAAGCAACATTAATTTGTGTTTGTCATGTTGTGACCTCATAGGGTCACTACTTCTGTGATGATTTTATTGTCAAGGTAATTAATGAAAGTATTAATTAACATGGCTCATGATAATGAAGACTTGCAGGATCCAATTCAGTATGGCTCTTTTTATCTATTATGTCAAAGATATTTCATAACACTGATTTTTTAAAAAGAATTCTATGTACTATCTCTGATCTTCTAACACAATGAAATTTCAAATACTATTATCCTCTTATATAGAGTCATTTGGAATACCCTAGGCAAACATCCATGTGAAAGTGAAACATCTATTCACTGCCTCCCGCCAATCCCCTACCAGGGATGGAGCTCAAATTTGGGCATGTGCCCTGACCAGGGAATAGATTCAGCAATCTTTCAGTGCATGGGGCAACACTTAACTGAGGCATATTGGCCAGGGCTGTATTCCCACTTTTAATAATGTATTATTATTAAACTAGAGGCCCGTTGCATGAAGATTCATGCAATAGGCTTTCCTTCCCCTGGCTGCCGGCACCAGTTTTCCTCCGGCACCCGGGACCCAGGCCTTTGCTCTGGCTGCAGCAGAGAAGCCAAGCCTCAAGGCTTCTCCACTCCAGCTGCAGCAGAGAAGCCAAGCCTCTTCAGTCTTCAGTCTTCAATCATCTTCAGTCTTCAGTCTTCACTTGGGCCGGAGCCTTCAGTCTTCGCTCCGTGCCTGTGTATGCAAATTAACCTGCCATCTTTGTTGGGTTAATTTGTATACTCACTCCTGATTGGCTGGTGGGCATCGCAGAGGTATGGTCAATTTGCATCTTTCTCTTTTATTAGTGTAGATTAAAAATGGGAAATGGAAGAACCTGAATCTATATTAGATCACATACAAACTGTGTGTTTAGCCCTGGATAAGTCCTTGAACTCATCTTTTAAGATTTATCATTTGTGGGCTTCTGGTCAAGACGTTAGCATGATTAAATGCAGTACTCACCACCTCCCACAACCACATCAAAATTTACAACTAAAATACAGAACATCCATCATTCAGAACCACCTGAAAGCTAGCTGAATGGAAGTCCTACAACTAGAGAATTAAAGAAGAAGCACATGGAGACTGGTAAGAGAGGCGGAGTTGCAGGGTGGAATCACGGAACTGGCTAGTCCCACATCCACATGTGGTGGTTCAAAATCTGGAGGTAAATCTAAGCTGTGCCCTTTTTGCTCCAAAATGACTTTTTAAAAAATCAAGTGTCTGTATTTGTATATAAAGATTTCTGGTACCAAGAATTAACCAATCAGATACAACCTTAGCCGAAACCGGTTTGGCTCAGTGGATAGAGCGTCGGTCTGCGGGCTGAAGGGTCCCAGGTTCGATTCCGGTTAAGGGCATGTACATTGGTTGCGAGCACATCGCCGGTAGGGGGTGTGCAGGAGGCAGCTGGTCGATGTATCTCTCTCATCGATGTTTCTAGCTCTCTATCCCTCTCCCTTTCTCTCTGTGAAAAATCAATAAAATATATTTTTAAAAAAAACACAAAAAAAAACAACCTTATTAGGCAACATGACCAACTCTATTATAGGAGCTACATATCGGTGGTCCAAGACAGGGCATTCACACTGGATGGCTATTGTGTTGGCTGTTGTCATTATTTTTATTTGAAAATCTAAGGGAAAATAATCAGGTATTGCATATTTTAAAAATTCTTTTAGCACACCCGTTGAAAATCATTGATATAGCCAGTGAAAATATTTCTTTTTAAGAATAAAGGAGAAATAAAAAATTTTCTCAGATAAACAAAAACAGAATTTTTTCCAGTATACCCACACTGAAAGAAATGTTAAGAGTGAGTTCTTCAGGCAGAAAGAATATGACAGTAGGCAGAATCCTTAATTTATACACCAAAAATAGAAAAATAAATAAATAGCTGAATATAGGATAGATGAAAGAATACATAAAATTTACTTTTCTTGCTTTTAAATGCTCTAAAATATATTTGAAATTCTAAAGACAAATAGTAGCATTTTATTTTGTGTTTTATAGTATCTAGAAAAGTAAAATAGCACCATGATAGCACATAGGATAAGAGAAAGAAATTTAAAAAAACTGTGTGTAGTCCTTACACTACATGTAAAACAGTATAATATTTTAAGGTAGACTCTGAGTAATTAAGGTGTACTTTATAAATCATAGAACAATCACTAAAATATTTTAAAGAAAAATGTTTAAATATTAATCTAATAGTAAAGATAAAATGAAATAGTAATGCCCAATTTTTAAAAAGAGGTCAGAAAAAGAGAAAAAAATAAGAAAGGTAATAGAAATAAAAATGTATAGTAAGACATTATATATTAATCCATATATATCACTAATTACATTAATTATAAATTATTTAAACACATTTTAAAAGACAGATTGTCAGACTGGATAAAATAGCAAGACTCAAAATATATTCTATATATAAGCTAACCTATCTTAGATAGAAAAATATAGATTTAAAAAATGACATAGAAAAAAGATAAATAATTTGAACATGAATTTTAAAAATACATCTGAAATACCTGCATTAATATCAGGGAAAAAGACTTCAGAACAAGAAATAATAATAGGTAAAAAGAAAAATTACATAATTAGTGTTAAAGAAGTCATTCTCCAAAAAGACATAAAAATTCTAAATAGGCATGCAACTAACAACAGAGCTTCAAGATTCATTATATAAAAACTGATCAAACCAGAAGGAGAAATACATAAATTCACTATTAAAGTTGGAGACTTCAATACTCCCCATTCAGTAATTTGTAGAATAAGTACACAGAAAATCAGTCAGGCTATACAAAACCTCAACAACGTTCTCAACCAACTTGATCAACTTGACATTTAAGTTAAGGGAAGTTTCAAGGGACATTGGAATATATTTTGAATTAAATTAAAATTAAACTACAACATCAAAATGTATTAGATTTGGCTAAAGTAATGCTTAAGGGAAGGAAAAAAGAACAAAAATATAATAAAAATATACTGACCATAATTGAAGGGGGGAGGGGCGGTGCATGGACATTAAGGCAAAGTTCTCAACTGTGTGGTATTTCCTTATTAACTGTCTCCTCAACTCATCAATTTTGGATATCTACTATTATTATGGTGGATTTGTCAGTTTCTTCAGAAGTTCTGTCAGTATTTGCTATATATAATGTAAAGCTTTTTTATTAGGTTCATATAAGTTTAAAACTATTACCTCTTCCTGGTGTAGGGAACCTGCTTTTTATGTAGTGACTGTCTTTATAATCAATCATGCTTTTTGCCTTCAAATCTATTTCATCATATCTTAAGATGTTCATCTCAGCTTTCTCTTAGTATTTGCCTAGCATATATCTTTTCATCCTTATTCTGTCAAACTATCTTTGTCCTTGTATTTTGACTGTGTTTTATCTAAATAGAATATAGTTGGATTTTCTATCTTTAACCTAATCTGTTAAACAGAATATAGCTGGATTTTCCATTTTTAAAAGATATTTTTATTGATTTCAGAAAGGAAGGGAGAGGTAGAGAGTGATAGAAACATCAATAATGAGAGAGAATCATTGATTGTTTGCCTCCTGCACAACCCACACTGGGAATCGAGTCCACAACCCGGGCATGTGCCCTGACCAGGATTCAAACCGTGACCTCCTGGTTCATAGGTTGACACTCAGCCACTGAGCCATGCCAGCCCGACTGGATTTTGTATTTTTAGTCTAATCTGTCAAACAGAAAATAGCTGGATTTTCTATTTTTAAGTTAATCTGTCAATCTGTCTTTTAACAACCAATAGTTCTTCATTATTATAATCTTTTGATTTATTTCTACCATCTTATTTCATGCTTTTTACTGGTATTTGGCCTCACTCTTTTAAATCCTCATCCAAGGATATATTTTTATTAATTTTTAAAGAAAGAGAAGGAGAGAGAAAGAGAGAGAGAGAGGAGAGAAAAACATCAATCAGTTGCTTCCCGTACATGCCCCGACCAGGGATTGAACCCACAACCTAGGTATGTACCTAACCAGGAATCAAACCTGCAACCTTTTGGTGTACAGGACAATGCTCCAACCAACTGAGCATCTCAGCCAGGGCTTTGGCCATATTTTTATATACTTCTGTGGAACTGATAATATTTCCCCCTTTATTCCATTTTTTCTTCTCTAATGCATAAGTATTGTACACTATTTTTCTTTTAGTGGTTATCTTTTAAATTTTACCATGCTTAAGAACCTTAAATTAATCAGCAGGAATACAGCCTGGTTGTTAGTATCATGGACCCAAACCAGATCACCTGGATTCAAATCTTGTCTCACATCTATGGCTTCAGGTTGTCAGTTTTATCATCTGTAAAATGGAGATATTAATCACTAACCTCATAGAGTTATTGCAAGCCCTAATGTTAGTTAATATACATATTTCAGTCAAACATGACTGGTATACCACAAGCACTAAATTAATGTAAAATAGCAGTAGTAATAATGTTGTTGTTATAATTTACCTCCTTCCAAAACCATACAAGCTCAGATCTGATCAATTTCATCCTAGCTTAAATATTTTGTCTGGTATTTTAATCATATCTTGTAATTTTTTCTAATATTACAAATTATGTATTATTAAAGATTTACACATAAAGTTAAATACTATACATAATGTAGTATTTTCTTTGCTCACCACTCTTTTATTTTTTTTAATCTCAGATCATCTTTCTCAGATCATTTTCTCTTTTTCTTAAGTATAGTCATCCCTTGGTATCTCCAGGCACCAAAATCCATGAATTCTCATGAACCCTATATAAAATGGCATAGAACAATGTATACAATCAGTCCTCTGCATCTATAGATTCCCAACTGCTGATTGAAAATACTGTTTTTGATCTGCAGTTGGTCAAATCCATGGATGCAAAACCTGTGAATAAAATGGCTGACAGTATATTCATTGAAAAAAGTCTGCATAAAAGTGGACTCACACAGTTCAAATCCATCTTGTTCAACTGCACATCCTTAAGAAGCTCTTTTAGTGAAGGTCTGATAAAACTATGTGCTCTCAGCTTAGTTAACACTCCTTAGTGAAATATAGATTTTCTAGATACACAATTCTTTACAAACTTTCCTCTCAGCACTTTGAAAATAATAATTACTCCTAATTATTATTCCTTTGTACTAGTCACTTTTCATTCAGACAACTTTTGACATTTTCTACTTTTGAAAATTATTTTATAGTTTTACCATAATGTGTCTCTGTATGAGGATTTTTAAAAATTATTGTTAAGTTTAATATACTGACTTTTCCAGGTTCTAATAATATTTATCTTTCATCAGTTCTGGAAATTTCTAAAGCATTGTTTCTTCAAATATTACCTCTTCCTTGTTCTATTTTTTAAATTTCCAACCAATCTGAATAGCCATATGTCAGTACCTGTTGTTTAATTCTCCATTTATCCTAAACTCTCATATTTTCTATCTATTTCTCTAAGTTTTGCATTCTAGTAACTTATTATCAATCTTCCAGTTCATTGATTCACTCTTCACCTGAGTCTAATATATTAATTTATGAGTTTTCAAATGATTAATTACTAGAGGCCCGGTGCACGAAATTCGTGCACGGAGGAGGGTTGTCCCTCAGCCCAGCCTGTATCCTCCCCAATATGGGACCCCTTGAGGGATGTCCCACTGCCCGTTTAGGCCCGATCCCACCACCGGGATCGGGCCTAAACGGGCAGTCGGACATCCCTCTCACAATCCAGGACTGCCGGCTCCCAACTGTTTGCCTGCCTGCCTTCCTGATTGCCCCTAACCGCTTCTGCCTGCCAGCATGATCACCCCCTAACCACTCTGCTGCAAGCCTGTTTGCCCCCAACTTCCCTCCTCTGCCGGCCTGGTCACCCCTAACTGCCCTCCCTTGCAGGCTTGGTCCCTCTCAACTGCCCTCCCTTGCAGGCCGGGTGCCTCCCAACTGCCCTCTCCTCCTGGCCATCTTGTGGTGGCCATCTTGTGTCCACATGGTGGCAGGATCTTTGACCACATGGGGGCAGCTATATTGTGTGTTGCAGTGATGATCAATCTGCATATTACTCCTTTATTAGATAGGATAGAGGCCTGGTACAGGGGTGGGGACCAGCTGGTTTGCCCTGAAGGGCATCCCGGATCAGTTGGGGGTTCCCTTGAGGTATGGGCGGCCTGAGCCAGGGGCCTGTGGTGGTTTGCAGGCTGGCCATGCCCCCTGGCAACCCAAGTGGAGGCCCTGGTATCTGGAATTTATTTTCCTTCTACAATTGAAACTTTGTAGCCTGGAGCAGAGCCAAGCCTGGGGCTCCCTCCGAGTGGCCTGAAGCCATTTGTGTTGGTGTTATAATTGAAACTTTGTTGCCTTAAGCGGGTGGGCCTGGCCAGGGTGTGCGGAAAGCTTTGCTTCCCCTGTTGCCGGTGGCAACCCATGCCTGCTCTCTCAAGCTCCATTCTGCTGCCATTTGTTTGAATTTGTTTACCTTCTATAATTGAAACTTTGTAGCTTGAGTGGAGGCTTAGGCCTGGCCAGGGCAGGCGGAAAGCTTGGCTTCCTCTGTTACCTAGGAAACCTTGCTCTCTGTGGCTGTAGCCATCTTGGTTTGGGTTAATTTGCATACTCGCTCCGATTGGATGGTGGGCGTGGCTTGTGGGTGTGGCTTGTGGGTGTGTCGGAGGTATGGTCAATTTGCATATTTGTATATTATTAGATAGGATATTTTAATTTCTAGAAGTCTTCCTTTAAATCTGTGTGCCATGTTTGGTAATCTCTTAGGTATTGTTCACTTTTCTTTCCATCTTTATATTTTATGTATTAAATATATTATATTAATTTGTTAGTAAGGACAATATTTTGTTAGAAATCTAAATCTATTGTTTGTCATTTTCATTGAATTACTCATAGTTTCCTTATGCTGCTGTCATTTTTGTCATATACTATTTGACTAACCACAGCCTCTGGGAATTCTGAGGTCTTGGGTGGTGGTGATTCTTCAGGGAAGACTTGTACTTGCTTCTGCTGGGCACCACAGGGGGGCCTTCAAACAAGAATTGCTTTAAAATAATGTCTTGGCTTAGATTTGTCTTACTAAGCAGATAATTTCAATTCAAGCTCCAGACTCAGAGAAGGGCAGGCCAGAACCCTGTAGTTGCAAATTCTCCTTAAAGCTCCCTCATCCCCCTGTTCCCAAACCAGGGTCACCAAAGTGTCCAACAGGTTATTTTGTTCAATTTGCCAGCCATTTGAATTTTTTTCTAAATCACGTTCTCTGAAGAATGTTATCCCTTTGAGAGTCCAGGTTTATTCCTTTTTTTGATGGCCTTAGGTCTAGGCTCCAGAGAATTCTCCACCCCAACACAAGTTTCCTCATACCAACATTTGTTTCCACAGCAACCCTTGACCCCTAATTTGCTTGTCTCCCTGATTTCGAGGCCATATTTGCTTGAGATTTGTATTTTCTTTTTTGTTTTTGGCATTTGGGGATTCCCCTACTTTTTTTTTTTTTTTTACAATGTCAGCTATTCAATGAAATTTGTGTTTATATATTCTTTCCAGCTTTTCAGAATACCTTATCTATCATTCTGCCAGAATCAGAAGTCTTTTCACCAACTTTTTTCCCTGTAGGAGCTGATAGAGCTATCCTACTCATTATAACTCTGCCCCAAACACTCCTGTTACTTTTTTGTTTTATTTGAAAAGCTTCAATTAAAATTAAATTAATAGGTGGACACTTTTAGTACTCTTGGTGTGGAGGGGTAAAAGTCCTAGGATATAAAAGCAGCTCTTGCTGCTTCTATGACAAATCTGTTCCCAAATAATTCTACTTGAATTTACTTTTCTTGATTCAAAATCTCTGGAATTAATGAGGATGAGTCTCTTGCTTAGGTTTGTAATAGGAAAATAATTTTTTTCTTGATTCAAAATGGTTTCTGTGCTCAGCAAATTCTTTCTCCAGGACTGCCATTTTTCATGTGCAGAACGTAAAACTTCTCTTACTCATGTCAGAGTGTTCCTCTTGCCTTATTTCTATCCAGAGGTCTGATTACAATTATTTCTACTGCTCTGTTTGGACTAATACTCTGTGTTTCTTAACTGTCTGTCTAGATTTTATCACAATAGTAAGTTATATAAAATGACTTCATTACTTAAATCCAAATTTAAATAACCACTGAATTGTGTTGTCACATCATCAGGAAGGGCACAAGACCTCATTATTGTTCACATTTCATTAGGTACTATGAATATACCCACAACCATCAGTTAAACATTCCAAAGGAAAAAACAGAAAGCAGGGAGGTGTGTGTGTGTGTGTTGTGTTTGGTAATTCAAAACTGAGCAAGAGAAAGAGGAGTCTAGTGAATATAACAAGACGTGGGTGGATTCAGCTCAAAGTACAGTAATACTAATCAACAGAATTCACACTGATCAGTGTTATTACAGGGAATGTTAATTAAATGTGCCATGCCTTGCCATACAAAATAAAGCATTACTGAATTCAACCTCAAGCAACAGGGATCTGATCCCTTTGAAAGATACAATTTGTATAAAACTCACTAAATAAGAAATGTGCTATTTTGTATTTTGTAAAACATACAAAAAGTAGAAACAGACCTGGTAAAGCATAGAAACAGACCTAGGAAAGCAGTGAGACTATTAAGAACAACAAATCATGATGTTTTACCTATAAAATAATGTGCTCCTCAAATAAAAAATTATCATATACAATATTTTTTTGTAATAACATGCACTAAAAAGATCAATGGTCTCAGTGTCAGGATACCTGCATCCCTATTCTAGCTCTGTCAACAATTAGCAGTATGATGTTAAACAAATCACATAACTTCTCTAGGCATCATTTTTTTTTTAACTTATAAAATGATAGACTTGAGCAAAATGATCTAGGTGTCCTTTTAGGTGCAAGTAATATAAAAATTTAAAAAAATGTTTAGGTGCTTGTTTAATAGCAGATGACTATATGAATAAAAGTCAATATCATGATCATTTTTGAGCTGATGTTTGAGTTGCAGCAATGAAAGTTGGATAAAGAGGCCTGGCAGCATTTATGTTTCAAGCATCCACTTCTCAATTTTCCCTTTGAAAAGTTCCCCAAACTCTCTCTTCCTGGTAGCATGTGAGAGAATGTAGTTGAAAAGAAGATTGTTATTGGTATGAAAGTCATTTATCTCTTCTGCTATTGTCAGAGTTGTTAATGAAAAGCTAAGAACAAGGAGATGTTTCAAGAGTTCAATGGGAGGACATCTACACAGGCATACCTTGGAAATACTGTGGGTCCAGTTCTGACCACTACAACAAAGTGGGTATTGCAATAAAGTGAGTAAAAATATTTGTGCTGGTGAAGGTTCTTGCCTTCATTTTGTAAAATAACACAACATCTCTGAAGCACAATAAAGCACAATGCAATATAATGAGATATGCCTGTAAAGAAAAAGGGTTACTAGTTAATAATGCAATGGTTCTCAATGTGAATGTGTATTAGAATCACCTGGAGTTAAGTCAAGATTCAGTAGGTTTGGCAAAGCCTCAAAATCTGTGTTCTTGACAGGCACCCAGATAATTCTGATGAAGGCAATCATCTACCTATTAAAAGAGTAACATGCTAATTGGACATACCTTTGCAACACCCACCAGCCAATCAGGAGTGAGTATGCAAATTAACCCAACAAAGAAGGTGGGTTAATTTGCATACACAGGTGCTGAGCAGCCGAGGGTGGGGTGGGACACTTGCCATGGCAATGATGCAGGCGTTCTGCCCCACCCAAGCTGCTCTGGGCCTCTGGGCAGCATGGGAAGGCAGAAAGGTGGCTCCAGGCCAGAGTGGAAAGGCTGCTCTGGCCAGAGCGAAGGTAGTGCCGGCTGCCAGGGGAAGGAAGGCCCATTCTTGCATGAATCTTCATGCATCAGGCCTCTAGTAGGCTATATTTTAGAAACACGTCTCTCAACAAAACTCAAATGATAAAATTTGCTATGGAACTGTGGAACAGTGCCTATGGAACTAAACTTTATGGAAACTTTTCAAGATGATTTAAACAATATCCCAGAAAACAATCCTATAATACCAAGAGGCTATAAGCAGGATTCTAGATCTTAAAATGTTATTAAGTTAGCATACTTTAATACAATTTTCCTAAACAACTGGCCCCCAACCACTTTTCCAAACAAGGATAATGCTCTATAATTCTAGCAGTACTGTTTTCCTGACAATTTAATTCCTTTTTCTTTGTCACCATAACTCAGCTTTTATAAAGCTTTATTTCTCAGCATACACAAAAGCCAGAGTTGAGAAGATGGAAGATGAAGAAGAATCTATATTTACAATTGGAGATTTATTCAATTTATTATAATACATCAAAGAACATAATAAAGTTAGTTTAGTTCATTTCTATAACCCCTGGTAGAATTAAAATATTTCATAATATCTCTTTAGTGCCTATTCACAAAGTTAAATGGCTTTCATGGTTTGGTGGCATCAGCAACAATGGCTGTTAAAATATTAGTATCTGCATTAATGGTTTATTAAGATATATTAAAAGGATAAGTCACATTCTGACAGTGAGGTTGCCAGTGATTGAGGTATGACTGAAATGGTGCCTGATGATCAGCACATGCCAGAGAGCACATTAGAGAGGGTTGGGAAGAACTTAGGAGATATAGGGAGGTGCACGTCCAGGAACCAGAAAACAATTAGAGTGCTTATAAGCAATGACATTTAAAAATGGCTTGGGAGTCAGAATATATGAATTCTAGTCCTATCTATGACATGTTGTATGATTTTGGGGTAACATATGCATAGGCTTTTTTTGTCTTAGGTAATCTTCCTGTTCTTATATTCTAGAATCCCATGAAATTATGATGTTGACATATGCATGGGTCTTACCTATAATTCTATGAACTCAACCTTGATTCAATGTCATCCTAGATAAAAATTTTAAAAGTCTAGTACATCCATTGATAACCTTCCTCTCATATTGCAATTTGAAGGAACATTTGCTATTCTATTTCTTTGCCTCCAAGCAGCCAACATTTTTCATTCAAATTAAGCTTCCCCTCCCTGTGAAATTGCTGATTGCTGTGTTTATCCTAGTATATTTTGACTGTTTCTATTTCCATTCCATTTTATACAGGAGGACCAATTTCTGTCTTGATGAATGAATCTCCTGAGAGAAGTAATCCATTTTTATAAATATTCTGGGAAGGTAATTTCTGCTCAAAATAGAAAGCTGACATTTGTATGTCTTTCTGTCTACATTTATGGATTGACTTGAGCATGAAAGCATGTAAATAAGAGATGGGGTCTTGAGACCAGATTTGAAAAGGGGCTAAAGAGAGCAGAACAAAGAAGGAAAGCAAAATAGATGAAATAGAAAATATGAGAAATACAAAATAAATCATCTCCCAGAGCAGTGAAACATTATGCCACCTCTATTATCTAAAAATAAGCACCAAATCAAAAATTTCTCTGGTTAAGAAAATGAGACAAGAGAATCAAAAAGGCAAATAAGCAAACAATATATAAGTAAAAAATTACACCTCTGAAATTTAGCAAGAATTTAGAAAATTCAAGCCTAAATGATTTTAAATGTTTGACAACATTACTAAATTACATTAATCCCATTGGACTAAGTGGCTATATTATGCTGTAGTTCAGAAATGTTTCTTTTTTCTCTGAGTATCAGATGCCCTCACTCACCAGTGCAGGTCTGAATTTTAGACAGCTACTTTCTGTATTCTCTAATGGCAAGAAGTATATGAGCAGGCGTAAGATGGCATTTGTCAAGAGGCATTTGTCATCATCACCAAAGAATCAATCGAGAGCATTACTGGGCATTTTTGGAGGGCCACAAAGAAACTTATAATAATGTGATATCGTGTTTCTAACTTATTCTGGAATAGAACTTTGTATAGGCAGCATTCAAAAGTCCTTGGTTTCTTATAGCCACATTATTTGACATATGACTTAACTTCATTTGACATATGACAAATGTGTGATCAGGATGGATGGAACATAGTATGTCCCTCACCACTTCAAGAAACACAAGTTAAAACAGACAATTCTGCCCCAGCCAATGTGGCAATGTGGATGATCATTGACCTATGAACCAGGAGGTCATGATTCAATTCCTGGTGGGGGCACATGCCCAGGTTTCAGGCTCAATCCCCATTGGGGGCATGCAGAAGGCAGCCGATCAGTGATACTCTCTCATCATTGATGTTTCTATCTCTCTCTCCTTCTCCCTTCCTCTCTGAAATCAATATATATATATATTTATATATATATAAATATTTATATATATATATATTAAATGATGACTGAAAATTGGGCAGTATGTAAATAAGATGGTTCACATAATGTCAATTTTTTCATTCATTCAGTGTTTGATATGTTAAGCATTATGCTAAGAATTAAAGATAAAATTAGAAGTAGAGCAGACACATGTAACTTGGAGTTTATTAAAAGAGACACAAATGAGATCATCACATAAATAAATATATAATAAAAATTATTATAAAACTATGAAGAAATATTTGCCATAAGATAACAGGGAAACTGAACCTAGTCTGATGTCAAACGTTTCTCTAAGGAAATGCTGTTTGAACACATTACTGAAGGAAAGAATAAGCTAACTAGGTAAAAATAGGAGCGAGAGATCCAACCAGAGTTAAATGGGCATGTAAGTGTCCTGAGGTATTAAACAGTACAGCACATTGGGAGATCTAAAAGAAAGCCTAGCCATTTCTGTTCACAGCCCATTTTTTACTGTCCAGAATCAGCCATGTAGCTCAACCCAAATGTAAAGGGGTTGGGAAGTGCAGTCTTCCATGGGCTTAGACAGAAAAAAACTAGGTATTGGGAAACATTTGTAAAGCCTAATATACACTAAGAAAGGCCTTTTTATTCTCCTCACAAGAATCTCATTACTTTAGGATATTTTATCTATAAAAACAAATAAATAAACAAAACTTTAAGTATAATTCATTTTAATGAGATATACTTGGAGGTTGGTAAATACCTGACCAAAAGCAAAGAAATGTGTTTGTACTAACTTTGCAACCTTATCTTGGGTAAATGTAAAATTTTGGGTAGGCTTCTTGAAATATTAAAAATGGGTCACAGTGTCAATCCTATTTTTAAGCAAACATGAACCACATAGATAGCACAGGAGACTGGAAAAGATAGTCTTTTAGATATCATCGTGACAAGTTTTGAGAACATCATTTTGGCATGTGAAGGATCTGCTTCGTACTATCATCAACGGTAATAGAAATTAAGAAACACTATGACGCCAGGATAGTAATCAGTGTCAGAGCCATCATTGCCCCTTGTTTGGGATTTCTGTGCTGTGTAACAAACCACCCCAAAGTTTAGGGGATTAAAAGAAAATTTGTTTCTCACACAGTTCAGTGTGTAGATAAGAGTCAGCTAGAAAGCTCTTGCTTGGGTTCTTTTAGGCAATTGCAATCAAATGACAGCTGGGCCTGGTTTCATGAAGGCTTGACTGGTCTGGACACCCAAGATGTTTTGACATTCACGTATCTGGCATTTCAGCTCAGATGGCTGAAACAGCTGTGGATGGGCCAAACCAAATCAATCTCTCTCTCTTTTCTCCCTCCTTGTCCCTCCACCTCCCTTCTCTCTTTTTCTCTCTCCCTCTCTCCACCTTCCCTCTCCTCTCTCCACATTACCCTTTCAACTGCCTCTTGAACATCCTTGCAGTATGGCAGTCTCAGGTTAGTTGAACTTTTTACATGGCAGCTGGCTTCCCCCAGAGCAAGCATTCCAAGAAGTCAGGGTGGAAGCTTCAGGGCTTCTCATTACCTGATTTTTAAATCTATGCACCATCAGTCTGGTTGCAAGGAGCCAGCCCAGATTCAATGTGTAAAAGACAAGGGCATGAATTCCAGGGAGGGAAGTGTCTTTGGAAACTAGTTACTACACAATTGGTTTGGGAAATAAGAGCCATAGTAAAAAAGACACCTGATATGTGAAAATTAGGAACAGCTTTCTTGAAAACAAATGCGTCATATAACCAGTAAGGTGATAATTCAGGTCTCCAAATACCAAAAGACGGCATTAGCCAACAGATGACATTTTCAAAAATTATTGTGCCATATATTAGAACTTATAGCCACTCCTAGGCACGTACAATCATCATATAGCAACAGAGTTTTTGAAAAATAGTAAAAAGCAGCATATTTAAACACAAAATAAAATTATAATAGCATTGATGAAAAGAAAGTAAACCTATTAAGAAAATAAAATGTCAGAAAATTATTTCACAATATCTGGAAATAAAAGCTTTTCTTCCTTTATCTATACTCATTTTCTCTGATATGCAAATGGAAAATACGGAAAAGTTACTAAGAATGTCTTCCAAAATGCACTAAAATCATTACTCAGTTATTCCACACAATGTTCCCTTGAGGAAAATAATGATAATTATCCATTAGTATGGAAAACAATAGCAGGCTTCTAAAGACAACCTTGCCCAAGTGCATACCCAAAGAAGGTGATTTTT
Source organism: Eptesicus fuscus (assembly GCF_027574615.1). Classification (NCBI taxonomy): domain Eukaryota; kingdom Metazoa; phylum Chordata; class Mammalia; order Chiroptera; family Vespertilionidae; genus Eptesicus; species Eptesicus fuscus. The sequence goes on from NC_072474.1 coordinate 17,258,251, forward strand.
CTCTAAAGCTTTCCAGACCTCAACTCTCACCATTAAATCATAAGAAGTCTGCCTGTCCTGGTTAAACCATCTGTTCACTGGGGGAGACATATTTTATCTTGTAGACACCAAAATTAATGTGTTAAACTAGTCATTAGCTAACATTGTAGCTAGATCTCGATTTACTCTACTTGATCCCAAGACCTAAAAGATACATAAGAGAAGACGGCGGCATAGATAAACACCTGAACTTGCTGCCTCGCACAACCACTTTAAAATTACAACTAAAAGACAAAACGGACATCATCCAGAACCACGTGAAGGCTGGCTGAGTGGAATTTATACAACTAGAAGGAAAGAGAAAAGCACACTGAGACTGGGAGAAAGTACGGAGGTGCGGAAGTGAAGTGCGGAAGTACGGAGGCATGTGAGGAAAAGGGCTGGCAACTGGGTATGCTGTTGTCTTTTTCAATCAGGAGGGAGATACAAGCTCCCAACTGCTCTGAACTCCAGTTCCAGGCAAGACTCTGGGGACTCAGACTCATACGGGGAGAAACTGGACTGTCTGACATCAGGCCGGAACACGGGGGTGGCTTTCTCTGAGAGGTACTTGCAGTGATCATTGTTCCTGCACAGTGCCAAGGGATACAGAGACCCGGGGACCTCTTTGGGGCAGGGCTGATGGTCAGCCATTGCTGTTTGATCCACCCTGGTGATTCCCTGAGACCCCACCCCACCCAATTTACAACCCCACCCAAGCTGTGTGCAGAGGCTTTTGAATATGAATGGCCTGGCCTTTTGCAATCTAAAACCTAACATACTGCAGCTGGGTCAGAGAGCACCAGAGCTTCCAAAAAAAGGCCCAAGGCTGGATAGCAGCTTGCATTGCTTCACAGCTGGGCCTCATCTGGGCACCTCCAAACCCCAAACAAAGAGGAGGAATCTGCAGATCTCTCTGTAGCTCCTGCTGGGTGGCCTGAGGCAGTGGCTGACTTTGTACCTCCTTGGAGATCCAAGAGCCAGTGTACCCAGTGGTCAGAGTGAGACCATACAGATTACAACTCTTCACAACCCTTCACACTCAGGGGGCAGACTCAGTGAGCGCCAAAGCCCCACTGAAGCAAGTCTTGCCCCATAAGGGTGTCTCCAGCACAGAAGTTCTCCCATTGTAGACACAACTGATCCTCACAGCCAATTGGCCTGGAGGTCAATTCCTCCCAGTGATACCAACAACAACCAAGGCTTAACTACAAGACTGTGCAAACAGCCCACAAAGTAGTGCCCACCAAAAGTGTCCACCTCAGGTAATTAGGGAGGCTGAGCCACTGGGCCCTATAGGACACCTACCACACAAAGCCACGCTATCAACACAGGGAAGCAGCCAAAATGTGGAGACAAAGAAACATGTCACAAATGAAAGAAATGGAGGAAAGCAAACTACTGGATATAGAGTTTAAAACCACGGTTATAAGGTTACTCAAGAATCTTCTAGAAACCTCCGAGAAATTTAGTGAGACCCTCAAGGATATGAAAAAAGACCAACTAGAAATTAAGCATACACTGACTGAAATAAAGAATAATATGCAGAGATCCAACAGCAGACTAGAGGATCCCAAGAATCAGGTCAAAGATTTGAAATACAAAGAAGCAAAAAACACTCAACTGGAAAAGCAAAAAGAAAAAACAATCCAAAAATTGTTTGAAGATATTGTAAGGAGCCTCTGGGACAACTTCAAGTGTACCAACATCAGAATTATGGGGGTGCCAGAAGAAGAGAGAGAGCAAGATACTGAAAACCTATTTGAAGAAATAATGACAGAAAACTTCCCCTACCTGGTGAAAGAAATAGACTTACAAGTCCAGGAAGCACAGAGAACCCCAAACAAGAGGAATCCAAAGAGGACCTCACCAAGACACATCATAATTAAAATGCCAAGGGCAAAAGACAGAGAGAGAATATTAAAAGCAGCAAGAGAAAAACAGTCAGTTACCTGCAAGGGAGTACCCATATGATTGTCAGCTGATTTCTCAACAGAAACTATGCAGGCCAGAAGGGAGTGGCAAGACATATTTAAAGTAATGAATAGCAAGAACCTACAACCAAGATTACTCTACTCAGCAAAGCTATCATTTAGAATTGAAGGTCAGATAAAGAGCTTCACAGACAAGAAAAAGCTAAAGGAGTTCATCACTGCCAAACCAGTATTATATGAAATGCTGAAGGGTATTCTTTAAGAAGAGGAAGAAGAAGAAAAAGGTAAAGACAAAAATTATGAACAACAAAGTGACAACAAATACATATTTATCAACAAGTGAATCTAAAAATAAAGTGAATAAAAAATCTGAAGAACAGAATAAACTGGTGAATATAATAGAATCAGAGGCATAGAAAAGGAGTGGACTGACAATTCTCGGAGGGAAGGGGGGTGTGGGGCGTGCAGGAAGAGACTGGACAAAAATCATAAACCTATGGATGAGGACAGTGGGGGAGGGATAAGGGCAGAGGGTGGGGTAGGAACCGAGTGGAGGGGAGCTATGGGGGGAAAAAAGGAGGAACAACTGTAATAATCTGAACAATAAAGATTTATTAAACATATATATATATATATATATATATATATATATACACATACATATATACATATATATATATATATATATATATATATATATATATATGAAGGCTCCAAAAAGTGAACAACTTGGTTTATTTCCTGGAAATGTCATTATTACTGCCCCCAAAGTAATCATTATAAATTTATACTCTAAGCATTACATTAAAGATAGCCATAAAACATAGCATTTTAATAACATTTATGATCAATTAACATACTCTGACCTAGAACAAAGTATGGTGACAATCTGCCTTGGCATTTTGTTTGCTATATCTGGCTTAGCTGCTCTTGTCATTTATCTTCTTTTCTATTAGCTCCAAAGGCAAAAGGGCTATGACTTTGTAATAATAGTTAAAAGTATGGATCATTTTACAAATAACATAGAGTGATTTTTCTGAACAAATCTGCATTATTCAAAAAGTTAACTGACTCTGCCATGTTAATTGACTCTAATATATTCCATTGACATGACATCATTTTTCCTCCTAAGCTATTCATAATCCAAGCATATCATACACTGATCTGCTGAGAATATGAAACTAGTCTATCAGAATTAATTAGCAAATTAAGAACCTCTGCACTAAAAATTTCTCAGCAGAGGAAAACAAAATTGCATTAGCATACTATGAAAGATGTAAAAAAAATAGAACATTGTAAAGAAAAATGAAATAAGCAGAACATTTTCCTCTTCAGATGACCACAGGCAGAGTAAATTTGGTTACACGAAAAGCATATTGGTTTGAAGAAGGAGATCTGGAGTATTAGAAACTTGGTGTTTTATGTGAATGTGGTCACCTGACTATGAAGTAAACTATTTAGCTGAGGAAAGTAAAAGGTGAAAGGCAAGTATACAGAAATAGACATGAATCAAAATGGGCAGCTAGATTTTAAGGAGTTGTTCTTAACCCTGACTGCACAATGGAATCCTGTGGGAGCGTGGACAGTTACTGATACCTCAGATTTTCTAATCTAGTTTATCTCGAGTGTGGCTTGAACATCAGGATTTTTAAAAACTTCCCAGGTGTTTTTAATGTAAAGCAAAGTTTGAGAGCCATAATTTAAAGGTTTCCCATGGTCAGGTAAGATATAGCTCAGGACAGGAGGCTGTCATCAAGAGGAAACACTGGTTTGAGCAATAACATGGTGTGCGAACCATGCCAGAGACACCAGATAGTCAAAGCAACTCACAGTGTGAAAGGCCTTGTTGATAGTACTCCAGACAGCCACGGCCACTCTGAACATGGGCATCTTAATCAGAATGTTCAAGGCTAAAATGCCACACACAGATGCAAGGACACAACAATCTCATGGTACACTGTGCCCTTCTATATCCCAAATGATTGATGTCACTGTTGGCGACTGGCCTTTTTTGTCTAAGTGGTATAATATGTTACTGACCAGCCAGTGTACTGCTGCTGCTGTGCGAGGAGTGCAGGAGAGGCTGGAGAGGTTGGAGAAGCTGCTGAGGCAGAGAACTCCGGTGCCACTACAATGTGAGGTGGTGAGTCTAGGGGTAGCATGAGGCTGCTCAGATAATAACTGTGGGTACAGAGACTGATGCTGTCTTGTGGAAAAGATGTGTTTGTTTATCAGCCGGTGTGTGGCTGCCTGTACACTGAGTGGCCAGATTATTATGATCTCTGAACGCATAATAATCTGGCCACTCAGTGTGTATATATATATTAGAGGCCCGGTGCATGAATTCGTGCATGGGTGGAGTCCGGCCAGCCTGGCCAGGGGGAGGGGACATGGGCAGTTGGCTGGCTGGCCTGCCTGCTGGTTGAACTCCTGGTCGAGGGGACAATTTGCATATTAGCCTTTTATTATATAGGATATACACTGTGTGGCCAGATTATTATGCGTTCAGAGATCATAATAATCTGGCCACTCAGTGTATAGGACTGTTGTAAAGAACTGTTTTGTCTGATGGCAATGGCTCCTATAATAAAGATTCATTCTTATATACCCACAACTTTTCATGGTTTCTCTGTCTACCATCGGTGTCCCAAGATGGCCCAGCCCCTGGCAGAGGGGCTTGGCCCTAACAGTTAGTGCAATGGGCAGGGTTCAAGAAGGAACCTGCCCTGACAGTTGGCATAGTCGAGCAGAATTCAGAAGAATATACAGACTCAGAGCAGCTGTGCTCTTGCTGCTCTGACAGATGGTCACAGAATCCCCTCATGGTAGAGCACAATTAAAATGCTAGATAAAATATTTAATTTTTTTTCTAATGCATTGCCCAACTGACAAGAAATTAAGAGAACTCAGAGACCAGAATGAAAATAGCAGGAATTCTCAAAACTAAGTAGTTTGGGCAACTGGGAGTTTCTTTGCAATTCTTGCTAACCTAGACCTGAGTTTTAATCAGCTACATAGGAAGAACAGAAGACCAAGTCGAAGGCCCTTTTAAAATAGAAGTTCAGATTAAAGATGTTTCCTTAACATCCTCAGAACATGAAAGATTGGGGGGAGGGGGAGCAAAAACTAAAAAAACTGACCCACCAACAGAATAATACAGATCATTCTTCACCTTAACTCTGATTCTTTGGAAGAAAATAAAAAGCCTATCCCTTGTAGCAATTCATATTAACTAATTATGTGGCCTAAAAAGAGTCAGGCCAAAAGTGAAAAGGTCCTGAAAAAGTAGTGACCACACTAGCAGAAGCAATCACAATTCCTCTCTGGAAAAAGACACTTTAATCCAAGCTTAAAAGATTTATGCAGATGATATTCTGAGAAATAGGAACTTATAATACATGAAAAAATAAGCCACTATAAGAGAGTCATAAGGAAAAAAATAGTCAAACCAAAATCTGTAATTATTATGTGAAAAATTCCTTAACCTAATAAAGCATATCTTTCACACAACAAAAATCTACCACAAATATCATATACAGTAGTGAAACAGTTAAGTCATTTTTTAAAAAGCAGGAAACATACAAGGATTCCTACTCTCAATATTCCTATTCAACATTGTACTATAGGTTGTATTCAATGAAATAAAACATGTGAGAAATGGAAAGGAAGAAACAAAACTGTCATTGTACATAGGCAATAGAATAAACCCTAAAGAAAAGTATTAGAATTATTAAGATAATTTAGTCAGGAAAAGGCATATGCCATCAGCATTTAAGTCCTGATTGAAATTCTATACATCAACAATGAAGAGTTAGAAAATGCAATTTTTAGAAAGAGTCTGTGTGACATAGTAACACAAAAGTAAGGTATCTAGGAATAAATCTAAAAAGTGATGTGCAAAATATAGAGAATATTATAAACTTTAGTTTCAGACATTAAAGATGGCCCAAGTAAAAGGAGAGACATAATGTGCTCAAAATAGGAATACAATATTCTAATCTCAGTTCTCCCCAGATGGATGTAATACAATTCAATCAAATTCTAAATGGAGTTTCTGTGGAACTTGGCAAGCTGAATTTTAAGATTTATGTAGAAGAGGGGTAGCCAAGAAAGGCCAAGACACATCTAAAAGAAGAATCAGGAAGGAGTTTTTGCCCTGCCAGCTATCAAATCTAACTAGGAAGTAAACTGTAGGTCACACCTGGGAACAAATTAGGGGCCAGAATAGGTGTGGTCACTGCAAGGGCTGGAAACCTGAATATTTAAACTTCTGAACAAAGGAAGTTCCCTCTCTTGCCTCTTGTGCACTGGGCTCTTGTAGGGGCTGCGCTCCCCTGCGCCCATGGGGCTCATGGCCATATGGGACCCACAAAATGGATTAATGGATTGAATCTGAACTGAGTGTACTGGCCCCACCTCCAACCTGGAATGGGCACTTTGGACACTGGCCTTCACTGTGGTTCTACTAGAACCACAGCTGCCCCTCTTTTCAGGGCTGGGTTAAAGGGCATGGAACTTGCAACCCAAGGAATGTAACTCTATGCAAATAAAGTATTTTACCACCTCTCATTCTCCTGTGGGGGCTTCTGGAAATGCTTATTTCAGCAGTGCCCCAAGAACCTCATGTGGCCACACATCCATAAAGATAAATATCAAAAACTTTATATTAAGAAAAAGAAGGATAAATTGCATTTATAAAATATTTCAAAAATCAAAACTAAAAATGTTATTGTTTAGAGATACATATACACATAGTAAAACTATGAACAGTGAAGACATGGTATTTTAAAGACTTTTTAAAATCCCTCTTAAAAGCAGCTTGTTTTATTGGTAAGCAGTAGCAGAAAGATGCATTTTGGGAGAAACCAACAGAAAGCTTTAAACATTTATTTTAGAAGTTGAATGGTATTTACATGGGTCTTCTATTACTATTATCATTTATTCTGATAATATAGTATACACACTCATTTGTACGCATGCTATATTTCATGATGAAACAGTTAAAGGCAGGGCCCGAGCCGGTTTGGCTCGGTGGATAGAGAGTCGGCCTGAAGACTGAAGGGTCCCAGGTTCAATTCTGGTCAAGGGCACATGCCTGGGTTGTGGGCTTGATTCCCAGTGGGGTGTGTGCAGGAGGCAGCTGATCAATGATTCTCTCTCATCACTGATTTTTCTATCTCTCCCTCCCTCTTCCTTCCTCTCTGAAATCAATAAAAATATATTTTTCAAAAATGTTAAAGGAAGGGAGAGGGAGAAAGTCAGCCAGTCCAGCAGCCAAGTTCAAAGGCTAAAAGAGGCCTTTGGTACAATGGACATTGATTATCAGCATTTTTTTTTAAGCTAGAAAAATTAAGATATTGGAATCATGATAGTGCCTATGATGCATTAAGTTCTGTATGAAATAATGTTGAATGCATAAATAAATGAATAAGTGAATGTAGGCATGCAAGCTTTCTGTAGGGTAACCTAGTATCACGAATGAGCAGTTTATTACATCTACTTTAAGAATCTGCTTGATAAACATAACAAAAGGAAGATAAATGATCCAATCAAAAAATGGGCAAAAGACCTAAATAGACACTTTTTAAAAGAGGACAAACAGAAGGCCAAAATACATATGAAAACATGCTCAAAGTCACTAATCATCTGAGAGATGCAAATCAAAACAATAATGAGGTACCATCTCACACCTGTCAGAATGGCTATCATCAACAAATCAACAAACAACAAGTGCTGGCCAGGATGTGGAGAAAAAGGAACCCTCTTGCACTGCTGGTGGGAATACAGACTGGTACAGCCACTGTGGAAGACAGTATGGAGTTTCCTCAAAAACTCCCATTTGACCCAGTAATCCCACTTCTAGGACTATATCCCAAGAAACCAGAAACACCAATCAGAAAGGATATATGCACCCTATGTTCATAGTAGCACAATTTACAATAGCTAAGATTTGGAAAAACCTAAGTGCCCAGCAGCAGATAAGTGGATTAAAAAACTGTGATACATCTACACAAGGGAATACTACACTGCTATAAAAAAGAAGGAACTTTTACCATTTGCAATAGCATGGATGGAACTGGAGAGCATTATGCTAAGCAAAATAAGCCAGCCAGAGAAAGATAAATATCACATGATCTCACTTATATCTACACTAATAAAAGAGAAACATGCAAATTGGCCGTACCTCCACTACACCCACAAGCCACGCTCACCAGCCAATCAGGAGCGAGTATGTAAATTAACCCAACCAAGATGGCTGCAGCCATAGAGCTAGCAGGAGGCTTGGGTTTCCCAGGCAATGGAGGAAGCCAAGCTTCCCGCAGCCCTGGCCTGCCCTGGCCTCCGCTCAAGGCTACAAAGTTTCAATTATAGAAGATAAATAAATCCCAACCAAAATCGCAGCAGCCACAGAGCTAGAGAGAGCAGGAGGCATAAGTTGCCCTCAGCAATGGAGGAAGCCAAGCTTCCACAGCCCTGGCCTGCCCTGGCCTCCGCTCAAGGCTACAAAGTTTCAATTATAGAAGATAAATAAATCCCAGATATGAGGGCCTCCGCTTGGGTTGCCGGGGGACATGGCCAGCCTGCAAACCACCACAGGCCTCTTGCCCAGGCCGCCCCATGCCCCAAGGGAACCCCCACCCTGATCCAGGACACCATTCAGGGCAAACCAGCCGGCCCCCACACATGCACCAGGCCTCTATCCTATCTAATAAAAGAGTAATATGCAGATTGACTGTCACTCCAACACGCAAGATGGCTGCCCCATGTGGTCAAAGATGGCTGCCCCCATGTGGATACAAGATAGCCGCCACAAGATGGCCAGCAAAGGAGGGCAGTTGAGAGGGACCAGGCCTGCAAGGGAGGGCAGTTGGGGGCTATCAGGCCAGCAGGGAAGGGCAGTTGGGAGGGACCAGGCCTGCAAGGGAGGGTAGTTGGGAGCAATTAAGCCTGCAGGGGAGGGCAGTTAGGGGTGACCAGGCCTGCAGGGGAGGGCAGTTAGGGGCAATCAGGCTGGCAGGGGAGCAGTTAGGCATCAATCAGGCTGGCAGGGGAGTGGTTAGGGGGTGATCAGGCTGGCAGGTAGAAGCAGTTAGGGGCATTCAGGAAGGCAGGCAGGCGAGCAGTTGGGAGCCAGCAGTCCTGGATTGTGAGAGGGATGTCTGACTGCCAGACATCCCTCTCACAATCCAAAATATTTTGGATAAATGGGCAGTCAGACATCTCTCAAGGGGTCCCAGATTGGAGAGGGTGCAGGCTCGGCTGAGGAACACCCCGCCCCCGCATGAATTTCGTGCACCAGGCCTCTAGTGTGGCATATAATGATCAATATAATTTGATGAACAAAAATAGATTCAGAGATAAATGGCAGGGGAGGTGGTGGGGGGGGGTAGAGAGCAACCAAAGGACTTGTATGCATGAGTATTAGCATAAACAATGGACACAGACACTGGGGCAATGGGTGCTTGCCCGGGGTGGGAATGGCTGCGGGGGGGGGGGGGGGGGGGGGAGGGGGGGGAAGTCAATCAGGGAAAAAGGAGACATATATAAAACTTTAGACAATAAATAAATAAATAAATAGAATCTGCTTAAATGTCTTAGACCCCTTCATTTGGCTTTGGGTACTAAGTAAAATTCTCTGGTAGTTAAAAGTGTCTCATAGAATTAGTTTCCTAAAAACTAGACTATGTTTTATTTAAGTATATAGCCTTAAAATCAAATGATAAAACCACATTTTATTTCTATTTTGTAGAAGAAAGAGCCTCACATCCTGAAGAGTCAGGAGGCATATAAGAGAAAAAGGATGAGCAACAAAGGGGAAGATTCTTCATCCCTTTCACTTTGGTTAATCCTCTTGGATTAGAGACCAGGCTTAATTCAAGGGTAAGAAACTTACAAAGCAAGTATAATTGTATAAGTAGATATGTTCACATGAAAATGAAGCTATATGACTTGTAAACTGTACTAAAAAATTAAGGGTCATTCAAAATGTTGATACAATTGACATAATCCTATCTAATAAAGAGGGAATATGCTAATTGACCCTCACACCGTCGCAAAGCTGGCAGCACCGACAGCCAATAAGGAGGGAATATGCTAATTGACTGCCCCCCCTTCAAAGATGGGGTGCCCACAGCCACAAGATGGTGGTGCCCAGTCCCTGCAGCCCCCCAGCCACCCAGGGCTTGCTCGAGGCATAAACAAGCCTTGGATGGTGGCTGCCCAGCCGCCCAGGGCCACCCGAGGCTCAGGTAACCAGGACCAGCAGAGGCTTGTGCTATTGGCAGTGGCAGCAGCAGAGGTGTGATGGGGGTGTTGCCTTCCCCTGATTGCCGGGTTGCCTCCCACCCCTGAGGGCTCCCGAACTGTGAGAGGGGGCAGGCTGGGCTGAGGGACCCCCCTCCAGTGCATGAATTTTCATGCACCAGGCCTCTAGTATGAATATAAAGTGACATATTTAAGAAGTAGAATAGGTAAAATGAGAATCCTATCTAATAAAAGAGTAATATGCAAATTAACCATCACTACACTACACCCACAAGCCACACCCAAAACCCACGCCCACCAGCCAATCAGATCAAGTATGCAAGAAGGCTGCAGCCACGGAGAAAGCAGGAGGGAAGCTTGGGTTTCCCAGGTGATGGAGGAAGACAAGCTTTCCGCACACCCTGGCCAGCACAGGCCTCTGCTTAAGGCTACAAAGTTTCAATTATAAAAGGTAAATAAATCCCCTGACACCACAGAGGGAGCAGAAGGCTTGGCTCTGCTCCAGGCTACAAAATTTCAATTGTAGAAGATAAATAAACCCCAGATACCAGGGTTTCCACTTGGGTCACCGGGGGGCATGGCCAGCCTGCAAACCACCACAGGCCCCTCGCCCAGGCCGCCCCATGCCCCAAGGGAACCCCCACCCTGATCCAGGACACCCTTCAGGGCAAACCAGCCGGCCCCCACCCATGTAACAGGCCTTTATCCTATCTAATAAAAGAGTAATATGCAGATTGACCATCACTCCAACACACAAGATGGCTGCCCCCATGTGGTCAAAGATCCTGCCCCCATGTGGACACAAGATGGCCACCACAAGATGGCCAGCAGGGGAGGTCAGTTGGGAGGGGCCAGGCCTGCAAGGGAGGGCAGTTGGGGGCAATCAGGTCAGCAGGGGAGGGCAGTTGGGAAGGACCATGCCTGCAAGGGAGGGCAGTTGGGGGCGATCAAGCCTGCAGGGGAGGGCAGTTAGGGGTGACCAGGCCGACAGAGGAGGGAAGCTGGGGGCAAACAAGCTGGCAGGGGAGCAGTTAGACATCAATCAGGCTGGCAGACAGAAGCAGTTAGGGGCAATCAGGAAGGCAGGCAGGCGAGCAGTTGGGAGCCAGCAGTCCTGGATTGTGAGAGGGATGTCCCACAGGCAGTCGGACACCCCTCGAAGGGTCCCAGATTGAAGAGGGTGCAGGCTGGGCTGAGGGACACTACCCCCCCATGCATGAATTTTGTGCACCGGGCCTCTAGTATATAAATAAATAGGTATAAAAATGTTTTTAAACCTTGAGAAATTATTTTGGATAAGTTAGAAAAGGGAAAAAAAGGTAGCAGATGTAGTTTACTTACACTGCTGGTTAGAAGATAGAGCAGAATTACCTCCCTTATTTCTAAACAGCTCATCATTTTTTCCAGCAGCCATAAACTACTAGTGGTTCACATGGAAGTCACTGTTACCCAAAATTTCCAAGTTTATTTTTCTCACTTATTAAGAGATATGCTAAGCCATCTATTCACCAACTTGTACCTGAAATAATGTTTTTTGTTTAAGGAAAACAGTAGTACATGGCTTTATATTTATCCCTATCAAAATTGATCCTAATTTCAGCTGACTGCTTTTATTGTGTTAGAATCTTTTTTGGGTTGCAAGTCTGTAACTGTAATACATTTACTAATGCAATTTATTAGCTTAGTTCCATCTGCAGATTTGCTGAGCATATCTATATGCTTTACTAGGACATGGAAGAGGACAACCAAGGATGAGAAATAAAGCACACTGCTTGTAAAGATCATTCTCCATATGCAATGTGTGAAAAAATATACTGAATTCCCATAGTAAATGTTGGAAGTTATCTCTACACAAATACACATCTTTTCTAAATATCTTCACAATATTTTCAGGTTATAATAGTAATTAAAGAAGCTTAATGGTTATTTTATTGCTAAAAATAACATTTTTTGAAGCCTAGAGTATTCACTAATTGTATGGTAAGGACTACAGGATAATGAATGCAGCTGGGTTATTGCAGTGATGAACCCCTAGGGATGGACCCGCAGCACTCTACTGATATACCTCAACTTAGCACTTTGATCCTGAGCCAATCCTGAAAATAGAACCCCATTCTGAAAAGACATGGCATGTGTAGTAGGCAGAATACTAACATGTCCCCAAGATTCCCACACCCTTTTACACACATTCTTTATAGTCCCCTCCCCTGAGTATGAAGATGTCTATAAATATGATGGATTTTACTTCCATTATGAACATTACATGAAAAAAAAAAAGAAGGAATTTTGCTGAAATAATCTCAAAACAGTTGAGTGAGTTCCAAGGGAGATTATCCTGAATGGGCCTGACTTAATTGGGTGGCAGTTATGCAAAAGGGGTTGAGGTTTGAAAGTAAAAGAGATTCTCCTGCTGGCTTTGTAGAAGGAAGCCTTTATCTTGTGAGAGAGCTACCTGGCTAGGACTGAGACAGCTCCCCTCAGAGCTTACAGTGACCTCTGGAGGACAGCATGCAAGCAAACATACAAACAAAACACCAGGGACCACAGTCCTACAACCACAAAGAAGTGAATTCTGCTAATGTCTCAGATGAGCTTAGTATACAAGCCCAGACTCCAGATAAGACCACAGCCCTAGTTGACACCTTGAGACCTAGCAATAACCTAAGCAGAGGACCCAGATAGGCTAAACCTTGTTAGGGGCAGAAGTAGAATATTGGGGACTAGCTGTAATTATAAGAAATATTAATCATGCTCTGTTACCCATGATTGTTTTGTTTTGATTAAAGAAAGCACATTCTAACCTGGCTGGGAGTTCTCTGTGGGACCTGGGAGCTAACCTGGAAATGCAGCCCTGGGACATGGGAGTACCCAAGAACTGTCTATTATCATGGAAAGATGAATAACCTTGTTGTGGAAAGGAAACAATGGAATGCTGATGCCTCCTGCCCTTTGCAAACCCCCAGCCCACATTGCCTGTGATCTGTAACCATTATACCCATTCTTATTCCTTTTGCCTACTTCCCTATGCCTATAATACCCATTTGTATTTTGCCTGCCCAGTCTTAGTCCTTTTGCCCACTGCCCCATGTAATCTTTGTCCTTATATCCAATATAACCAGCTGGCTTATGGGGGGTTGCAGAGCATATTTCTGTGGTTGAACTGCTGCTCTCCCATATTGCCAGCATTACTGGATTAAACCCTCATTTATGATTGGTTTATTGGCCTTTTGGCTTGATTGGCTCAAGTAGTGACAGGCAGCCCAGACCCATTGATTGTCCAGTTTCAAACCTACAGAAACTGAGATAATACATGTTTGTTGTTTGAAGCTATTAACTTTTTGATAATCTGCTGTGCAGCTATACAAGATTAACACAACAAATAAGAAATAAGACAGCCGTTCCAGACCTGTTGTCATACAATGTATTTGGTGATTTGCTGCACAATGATGAACTGTGAGATATATGGAATGCCGTAAGAGAACCTGAGAGAAAAACAAAACTCAGCTAAAATTGTCAAATCATCTACTTGAAGTAGTTAACCTTGCTCTCAGTAAAAGAGCTATTTGCAGAGAGACAGGGAGAGGGAGAGGAAGAGGGAGAAATGGGGGAGGGAAGAATTAGGGGGGGGAGAATGAAAATGAATCATTTATGTAACTGTAGAGGCGAATGAAAATAGCATCCAGGAATAGCAGGGATTCCAGGCCCACAGAGCACTTGATGTCATTACAAAACCTGCAGCAAGAATTTCCAGGAAGTAACAGACTCAGCAGGACTACACCTAAGACTTTCTTTTTTTTTTTTTAATTCTTTATTGTTGAAAGTATTACATGTGTCTCCTTTTTTCTCCATTGACCTCTCCCCAGCTGTTCCCACCCCCCAGCACATGTCCTCACCCACCTAGTGTTTGTGTCCATTGGTTTTGCTTATATGCATGCATACAAGTTCTTTTGTTGATCTCTTACCACCCCACTTCCACCCTCCCCTGCCTTCTCTCTGAGGTTTGACGGTCTGTTTGATGTTTTTAAATCTACTGTTTTAAGAGTTAGGTGTACACCTAAGACTTTCTATGTTGATTTCAAGGACTGGGTATTAAAGTAGTTGAGCCTCCAAATTAGCTCTCTTAAAACAGTAGATTTAAAAATTGTCTAGAAATTGGATATTTTTTAAATAGGAGAAAGTCAGAGGGGATTCTTTAAATTCCTTGTTTTATTGTGTATAATCTAATGTAATAATATCAATGCAATCATATTATTAGAAGTAGAATTTATTTTTTCATTTCTAACTTTATTATTTTATAATTTAATAATCTATGAACGCATTCCTTTATGAGCCTTTCAGCACTTTCTGATTCAGTGACTATGCCAAAATACTTAAAGAAAACTTATACCAGCCATTTTGAAAACATAAGTAAACCATAATTCTTTAGTAGCAATGCTGTTTTAAACTAAATCAGTTATGTTTCATGTGACAAGAAGCTTTGCTCTTCAGAATCTACTTCATTAGACATTATTTTCATAAACCCACTTTTAGAGTTCTTATCAGCTCATAGGTTTTATAAATCAACTAGAGGCCCAGTGCACAAAAATTTGTGCACTCATGGTGGAGGGGGAGAGAGGAAGTCTCTCAGCCTGGCCTGCACTCTCTCACAGTCCAGGAGCATTCAGGGGATGTCCTACTGAGGGCTTAGGCCCACTCCCCCCAGAAAGTGAGCCTAAGCCGCAGTCTGGCCTCCCTCTGTGGGAGCCCCCTCCACTGCCCCTCCACTGCCGCTGGTCGCTGCCGCCCCTCCCCCCCCCCGTATCACCGTCCCCTCCTTCTGCCCACTGGCACGCGCCTTGGTGCAGCCTGCTCTCTGGCCCTGCCCCCCACCGACTGGTTGTTCCATCCTTTGGTTGATTTGCATATTACTCTTTTATTATATAGGATGTGTCCTGTTTTACCATGAAGAAAAACACTTTTATCAAGGCAGCTTTGTGGATGGTTCAACAGAAAAAAAAGAAAAGAAAATGAGGTATAGGCAGCCTTGTTTTTCTTAGATAGTATTTCATAAACACTGCAAAGAGGCAAAGCCCAAACAAAGTGCAGATGGTTGCATAAAGGTTAAAAAAATGTTCCTTGTTCTTAGCCACAGAAGTTGTCTTTAATGATCCATAAGTGAATGGCATACAGTAATCAAGCTTTTGGATTCATACACACATTACCCTTTCACTTGAAAGATTGAACAGACTGTCAAATGACAGTGGAAAGGCTGGGGAGGGTTGGGGGGTGGGAGGGAGATAAGAGATCAACCGAAGGACTTGTATGCATGCATATCAGCATAACCAATGGACGCAAGACACTGGGAGGGAGGTGAGGGCATGTGCCGGAGGGCGGGGGGTAGGGGAGGTTGGGAGAAGGTCAATTTTGGGGGGGGGGGAGGGAAACATAGGTACTACTATTTGTAATACTTTAAATAATAAAAAAAAAAGAAAAAAGAGAGAACAAACTAAATGCTAATTTAGACCTGAGACAATATTTGAAAATATCAAGAATAGAACCACCTTTATGGTTTCTACTATTTTCCTACTCTAATATATTTCTTTTATAATTACTGAATTGGCAAAGAACAGTGAACCATATTCCATTTGCTGATTTTTGTGTTGAGGAAAATTTTGTAATTTGCTTCCAAAAGGAAAACTTCTCTTTTTTAGATAGTTATCCATCAACAAATCAGAAACACTTTACACATCATTAATTGAAGCACAGCCCAGAAACTATCAAAGCAAAATATACATATATTATGGTTTGATCATAGTTCATATGCGTATAGAACATCATTCATTGGAAAATTTTATCACATCTTACCAATGTCTTCTCCATGGTAGGCTTGTGAAAATTAGCATATTTTCTATAATTATATTCTTGCCTATGTCAAGGAAATCCTGAGGGACATTAACCATAATAATCAAATTCCTTCCAATCTCTTTAAAGTGGAGAGTAGAATCATAGATTTAGAATTCCTTTATTTAAGCCTTCCACAAATCTGAAGATTACCTGGTAGTTCTTTGAAACATGAATACAATGTCTTATGGTATTAGCTCCAATAAATAATCTCCTCACAGAGGGACCCCTTTCTATTATTCTAATGAAGAAATTAAACTTTAAAAATCATTATAGGTTGTTGAAGAGATTATTTTATATAACTTCACAATTCAGAAGTATTTAAGGTAATAATTTGGTATTATAGTTGATGCAACAATAATTTTAAAATCAATAAATAACATTGTCATCTAATAAAAATGACACAGTAGTAATAACCTGGCTATTAATTAATAACTAGAAAGGAGCAAAGGAAAGCTGCAATTTAGATGCATGCCCAGTAAGGTCTGGGTGATGTGGTAAGGTGCTTACCTGTCAGTCAGACCAGGGAACAGGACATTGGCCAATTTAGGTGTGTAGGTATGGCCACTGCAAGTACAGTAAGACTTAATATTTAAGCTCCTGAACAAAGGATCTGTGTGTGTGTGTGTGTGTCTGTCTGTCTCTCTCTCTGTCTCTCTCTCTCTCTGTCTCCCTCCCTCCCTCCTTCTCTCTCCCTCTCCCATCCTTTCTCCTTCTCCCCCTCCCTCTGTCTGTCTCTCTCTCATTGTTTGCGCCTGACTCCTGGCTTGTGGGGATCTCATGCTCTGCACTTGCCCACATGACCCACGCCATGTGAACTCAATACAATAGGTTAATGGAGCTTAGCCTGATGCTACTTTGGACCCAGCTCCACCATAGATAGAACAGAAACTCTGGACACTGGCTTTGCTTTTAGCTCTGCTAAAGCCTCACCTGCACCTTTTCCAGGACTAGATTAAAGGAACTGGGACTTTGCAAACCAAGGGATGTAATTCTACACAAGTAAAAATCACTCCTTCTCTTGTGTGAGTCTCAGAAAATTCTTTTTCTCAAGATATTGCAAGAACCCCACTCCCACTAGCAACAGAGGAGTTCCAGTCATGCAATCCTCCAGAAACAAAAAGGCGGAGTACAAATGACCTTCCCAGAAAGAGGAGGATGGTGCCAGCTAGTGCTAGAAAGGTGGAAAACCAAATCAGATGTGTGGTACCATTTTTGTTATACATCCCCCAAAATCCTCAAATTGGCTAAAAGGCACCATCGACCCTCATAGGAGCATCCAGAGGAATTCCAGAATAATCAGTTAATTTGGAGACCACTCTTCAAAGCTATTAATAAACATACAATTTCCTCATTAACTGACTATAATGCCTATTCTGAACATATTAGTGCATAATGAAGGCACTACAGAAAGTATCCTATGCTTGTTAAGTGCCACATCCAAAAATCCTCATTTATCTATCAGTTGCATAAAATAGTGACTACTTGACTTATTTAAAAAATCATATTGTTTCAAAGGAGTCACTACTGGTATGTATAGCATTGAGTGCCAGATCTCCGCTTATTCAGACGTTTCTTTACTGATCATTACTTGCTTCTGCATTGTTTACTCTATGTATGCTCCCTCCCCAACTCCAAGTGAAACTTCAAACTTCCTGGAGTCAGGTACCATGTGTTTATCCTTCTACTCCCCCTCCCCATAATGCTCAGATCATACATAACAGTGAATACTAAAGCTTCGTTTTTAATTTTTCAGTAGGTAGTGCCTCAGTGAGATGTTCTGACTAAAGAATTGAGAAATAATTTCTAAAATTAAAACTGAATTAAAAAATGTTAAAGGCTTTGTAGCTATTTCAAACATCACTGTAATGAGCTTTTCCCAAGGACAAAGTATATTACAGACTTTAAATGGGGCAAAGGGAATTCATTCATCACCTTTTTAATAGGCTGATACTCAAAAAATGTATCAATTTATAGTCAATTTATCATCAGGAAACACAGCGTTATGTACCAAAGTAGCCCTACTTGCTTTTAAATGGGGTAACTGAAGCAAACACAGTTCTATTTTAAAACAAAAGTTCATAATAGCTTTGGTATATCTTTCAATAATATCTCAGATAATGCTTAATTTAATGTCAAAATAACTACTATAAAATATTTCATAATTTTGTCCATATCTGATTTAGTTCTTCAATGTTTTCAAGATTCAGAATTGATTTCACAATAAATACCATTCCTTACACTTCTTAGTATTTTTTAAAATTACTAACGTCAGGCCTGCTATTTATGTTTCAAATATAATTTCCAAAATCTCAGGAGAGAGGACAATCTAAGTGGGATTTATTAAACTGTAGCTTTGTCTACTCTTTAAAAAATTCTGTGGTAGGCATTTAGTAATCAAACTTTTAAATTTACAGGCTTTTTTTAAAAAAAAAAAAAAGAAAAAGAAATTTTGCCACAATCTTGGAGATTGTCAAAGTTGTCACAAACCAACGCTGAGAATTACAGACTTAGATCCACCCACCCCCCGACACACATTCACACACACACAATGGAGCTAGAATTCAGTTTCAGTTGAGGAATGGGTCATATTCCAGAAATAGATCAACTGTTTGTTGGTTACTATTTATGGGATGTTTAAAAGTCATTGCTGCCTCTTCTATAAATTTTACCTTAAGTGCTAAAAACAAAAGTAATTAACGAATCCAATGATCCTAAGACATTCACCAGATTCACCCACAGGAGCTTCATCTGAGCTGGGGCCACCCTTGAAGCCCTAACCTCAGATGGGCCTCTCCCTCATGCTGTTTGAGACAGGCTGTTTGGCTAGCTAGCACCTGCACTGACCCCCTTCTCAGGATCCTCCTTTACTTCCCCTTCAGTTGATTTGACATTCCATTTAAATATCTTAGTGGACAAAGGTGCTTTTGAAGACATTTTCATGTTCTTCCCCAGGAGCTACTGCAGTAGTTGAGAGAAAGTGCAGTTTAGAAATAAGAATTCTGAAGCAATGACTGAGATAAGTAATGCCCAAGGAGCCACTACATGTGGAATGTTATTCCACAACTTGCCAAGAGCTATAGCATTAATGAATCCAAGTGATCAGAGCAGGCCCAGCATCATTGCCAAAAGAAACTGCACCTCTAGTTGAGGAAACCAGAAGCCCAAGGGAAAAGAGGTTAAATAAAGAGCTGCTGACTTAAAGAATAAAAAATATCTAAGGTGTAAAGAGGTAAGGACCCAAGATGATGACTATCTCCATTGTGAGGAATAACAAAATTGATAATTGTTGTCCCTGACCCTCCAATATTTATGCAGGATGGTGTTGGGGTCAAGGGCTTCCCTCCTCCCCTGAAGCGTTTCACTGTATCAGGGCTGAGGAAGGGCTGTCTGGCATGCCTGAGGCTGAGCTTGAGATGTGAAAAGAGAATTCAGATCTGCTTTGAGGTCTGCACTTCAGCCACTTTGAAGAGCAACTGACAGAAAACAAGGAAGCAAGCAACAGTGGATACTTCTAGATTCCTCTGGATTTCTACACACCTTGTGGGATTTCACTTTCT
This sequence comes from Eptesicus fuscus, assembly GCF_027574615.1. Classification (NCBI taxonomy): domain Eukaryota; kingdom Metazoa; phylum Chordata; class Mammalia; order Chiroptera; family Vespertilionidae; genus Eptesicus; species Eptesicus fuscus. The sequence goes on from NC_072474.1 coordinate 17,277,908, forward strand.
GCATTGCAGTATATTAATCAAACCCAGATAGGTAACACAATAGAGTTTTAAGTTCTAGCACATATACTGTACTCCTGGAATTATAAAAAGCTGATGGGCAGAAAAAAATCAGATAAAGAAAACCAGCAGCTTCTGCCCTAGGGTATATCTAATTTTACTTAGAAATGGGGCTTGGAGCCCCAGGAAATGACTGAGTAATAACATAAAAAGAAATAGCGTGGCTAGCAAATACATGAAGGCAGAGAGAGTAGTGATAATAGCAGACTAGAGTAATCATTAGATCCTTTTGATTATGAGCGAAGCAGGGGGGAGGACATATTTATTCACCTTCTCAAAATAAAATGTCTATAAATATGTAGATAGAAAGGATGACTCTTTTCCTAAGTGGACTGAGCAAGGCAAAATTGTTGGGACCTAGCACCGGAAAATTCAGCTTCTAAAAGCCTGGAAACATTTACTACCCATCAATTCTCCTCTAATTGTATTTAGTATTTCCTCTTCTCTTCCTTTCCTTAGCTAGAGTCCTATGGAAACAAGGGAATAAATAATTACAGTTGGGTTTGGGGTACTGACCCCTCCCCAATAGAAAATCCTTGTATAAATTTTGACTTCCAAAAACTTAACTACAATTGGCCTTTGTAATTGTGGGTTGCACATCTGCAGATTCAACGAAATGCAGATCAAAAATAGTATTTTCAATCACAGATGGCAAGCTATGGATGTGAAAGGCCAAATGTACTACGAACAGCCAACTGTTGACTGGAAGCCTTGCCATTAACATAAACAGTTGATTAACACATATTTTGTATGTTATATGTATTATATACCATATTCTTGCAATAAAGTAAGCTAGAAAAAAAGAAAATATTATCAAGAAAATCATAAAAGATAAAAAACATTTACTGTTTGTGGTTTTTTTTCTTTAATCCATGTATAAGTAGAGCCAGGCAGTTCAAAACCGTGTTGTTCAAGAGTCAACTGTATTATGTCTTCTATATATAAGCCTCTATGCTAAACATAAAGGCCCCATAAAGGAAGCCCTCAAGTAACATACTCTTACTGGAAATAAAGGATTCATAGTTTCAAGTATCCACAAAATAAGCAATATATTGGTTATCCATTTTGTGTCATACAACATATCCCTGGCTGGCACAGAGGACAACTTAATGAACAAATAACATAGTCCAGCTTGAAAATCATGATATTAAAGAGCAATTACAGACAAATTAAACAAAAGTATATGTACTATGAAAATATATTCAGTGCTATGAGAACTTATATTAAGGAAATCTCCCTTTGGAATAAAAAATATTTCTTCCCAGAGTGTGTGCTATTTAACCTAGATTTGAACAATGAATAGATAGATGTTAGGTAGAGAATGACATGTGACCTTGTGCATTCAACTAACATTAATTGTATCTTTTTAAATATATATATATATTTTTAATTGATTTCAGAGAGGAAGGGAGAAGGAGAAAGAGATAGAAACATCAATGATGAGAGAATCATTGATTAACCACCTCTTGCATGCCCCCTATCGGGGATGAAGCTTACAACCCAGACATGTGCCCTGACCAGGAATAGAACCGTGATCTCCTGGTTTATAGATTGACACTCAACCACTGAGCCAAGCAGGTAGGGCTAATCCACTCTTTTTTCTAAAGAAGGTCACATGAAGGGTAGGCAATTTGGGAAAGGCCTTCCAAAAAAAAAAAAAATCCATTTAAGATGGACTTTGAAACATATTCAGAGATTTGTAAGCAGAATGCATGATAAAAAAAACAAGTTGAGTAGTGTAATGTAGAAAAATTTCATTTTAGAGTAAACTATAGCTTGCTTCTATGGATGATCAATGCAATGATAGGCCTTAACTTGGTCTTTGAAGAAGTAATAAATTTAACAAGGGTAAATAACGTTCTAGGCAAGATGAACACAATAAGAGCCAAAAAAAAAAAAAAAAGGATTTATATGGTATATGTGAGATAAGAAGGTACTAGGAGAGGGGTTAATCGGCTAAATTGGATTAAATCAGTGTAGATGGCCTTCAGGGCCAAGATGACACAATTGCACTTCATTTAATGAGTTCCCACCCTCTTCTCTCTCAACCTCAGTTTTGTGAACTATGCCTGGAACCTGGTCACATTATCAGCGCTGTAAATTCCAGATCTGGTACGGGGGATATGCCCAAGAACCGGCATCCAGTGGAGTAACGAGTTAAAAACTGGGTTAAATTCTGGGAGATACAATGAGGAACAATGTGCAGACCCACTGACTTTATTTCTATTTTGGCAAGTCTTAAAACTGCCCACATAATTATATTCTATAAGATTTCCTGTATATATCAGTAAGTCTCCACTAATTCTAATTTCATTGATAAAAACTATGAGGGGGAAGAGGAAGACAGAAAATATAAGACTTACAGAGTTAAAAGAAAAAAATTATTCTTCAGTGAATTGTTTTAAGTATTAATCTTAAGTAAAGAAAAATAGAGTGTATATTTAAAACATTTCAAATCAAATGAAGGAAAGCATTATCTAAATAGAGAGAGTGGTTGAGAGCTTATCCAAAAGTTAACCTCAAAGTTTTTGTTAACATTTAGTTCTAATAAATGACATGTTTTTTTCTAGCATTAACTCTGTCCATATACTTCATTCATTTATCTGTCAGTAGAGACACAGGAGATCAAGAATTATATAGAGAAATCTTACTCTCAATCCAGCTTTCCCTGTGGAATTCAAACACTCAGAAAATATTAAGGATACTATTTATTTGTATAACTAAATTTCTAATTTTATATAATCTTTAAAAGTCTATGACTTTAATCCAGTGATATATTCTATGAAATTCATGGTCACCTTTTCTACTGGCCAGATTTTTAAATTTCATTTTATTTCAACATTTGGTATCCTCCATCAAGCTTCTGATATGTTCAAAATGAAGAATCATCATGTCTACTTCCACTACTTGTCTACATCTGTGGATTAATTACACTGTGGCTTAGGTTGTTTTATGCTATCAACAGCTGCTGCCTCATCGGTTGGGTTTCCATGCAAATTCCACAAATCCATATGGCAACTGAGAGGTCCTTTGAATTGGTAATTTTCTTGGAAAATTGCCATATTTAGTTCATATAACATTTAATTCTTTTAAGCCCTTCATTTACTCATTCAGCCAATATTTGTTAAGTACATACTTGGGAATAGTGCTCATCAATTCATTAAGTATGAAACACTTCAAAATGCCTCCAATGAGATGTCTCACCTAATGTTCCTAGGTACAGAAAAATGTATTTGAATTGTCCACCAACTACCAGAGCACCATAAGAATTCAATTGTAGCAAATTCAAAAATTAGTTGTGTATTCTAAGTTACTGAAGTGCAACAAATCATTATAACAAATGAAGGAAGCCAAGGAGAGTTATTATTTTATTCAATATAAAAGTAAATGAATAAGAAATTGAATGAACAAAATAAACTGATGAATAAAATAGTATCAGAGGCATGGAAACAAGGAACAGACTAATGAATCTCAGAGGGATTGGGGGAAGGAGGTTGGAAGAGATTAACCAAAGATCTTATATACATACTAGAGGCCTGATGCATGAAATTCGTGCAAAGGGCTTGGCCCTCGCAGCTGCGGTGGCTTGCCTCAGCCCTCACAGCCCCGGCTTCATCTGGAAGGTCATCCAGAAGGTCACTCAGCTGTCCGGTCTAATTAGCATATTATGCTTTTATTATTATAGATGTCCATTACCTATAGACACAGACAATGGGATGATAAAGGCCTGGGGTAGGGCGGGAACTGGATGGAAAAGGGGCAATGACGGGGGGGGGGGGGGGAAGGAGAGACATCTGTAATACTCTTAACAATAAATATTTACATATATAATAATAATAATAATAAAAGCATAATATGCAAATAGACTGGATGGCTGAACAATGGAATGACCGTCCAGACGACCTTCCAGATGACCTTCCGGATGAAGCTGGGGCTGCAAGGGCCAAGGCAGCCAGGGCTGCGAAGGCCTACTCTTGCATGAATTTCGTGCATCGGACCTTGAGTATATGTGTGTGTGTGTGTGTGTGTGGGTGTGTGTGTGTGTGTAACCTCTTAACAACCAATGCAACAGCTAACATTATAATTTACTAGAAGGCCTACTCTTGCACGAATTTCGTGCATCGGACCTTGAGTATATGTGTGTGTGTGTGTATATTCAAATATTTAAAAATACACAATATATATATTTAAAAATATATATTTATATATATATATACACAATATATATATTTTAAAATTCAGCACTGGATAACGAAGTTAAAGGTTATATATGGAAACTTCCCCAGAAATTTCTTTAGCACCAAAAGTAGACATAATCCAAATGTTATTTTCAGAATTCACCACTTTCCCTACCCTTCCTTTTGAAAATAAGAGAATTCATTTAAAGGAAGAAGTTTACTTAACCTCTTAACAACCAATGATAGGTTAAAAAAAATAAAAAAATAACAACATTGAGAATGTTGGTCAAGATCAGTTGGGTGTTGCTCTTCCAGAAAGCAGCATGACATGTCTTCTGAAAATGGTTCCCTATTCACTTGACCCAGAAAACCTTACAGAATCATGCAAATCAAGAGGTTCAAATATTCATGTTCACTTTAAGAATATTCATGAACCTGACCAGACCGTCAAGGATATGCACACCTGAGAAGCCACCAAGTATTTACAGAGCAATGTGTGTCGTTCCGTCACTACAGTGGTGGAGTTGGTAAATGTGCCCAGGCCAGACAGAGTGCTGGATGCAGGGTCCGTGGCCCAAGATTTCTGAATTTTTGCTGTACATGCATAAAAATAGAGGGGAATGCTAAACTTAAGGACTTAGATGTCAATGCTCTGATCACTGAGCACAACCAGGTGAACAAAGTTCTCAAGATGCAGCATAGCCCTTAGAGAGCTAATGGACAGATTAACCCATACATGAGCTCTCCCTGACACATTGACATGATCCTTCCTGAAAAAGAGTAGGTTGTTCCTAAACCAGAAGAGAAGGCTGCACAGCAGAAAAAAATATCTCAGAAAAAACTGAAGAAACAAAAACTTATGGTTCAGGAGAAAATTCAGCATAAAATAAATGCTAATAAATGTTTTTTAAAAATCAGTTGGATGTATTTTTCATGTGTGATAAGAACATTTAAGATCTGTCAGCAACTTTCAAGTATACAATAATGTATTAACTATCAGTCACCATGTTGTGCATTAGACTCTCAGAACTTAATTTTCTTCATCCTAAATTTCCCCATTTCTCCCTCCCTCAACCCCTGGCAGCCACCACTCTATTTCTTCCATTTTTTTGGCTGAATAACATTTGTTGTTTTTATACACCACATTTTATTTATCCATTCATCCACTGAAGAATATTAAGGTTGTTTCCATATCTTGGCTGTTATGAACAATGCTAAAATTAACATTGGGGTGCAGATATCTCTTCTATGTAGTTACTTCATTTTCTTCAGATTCACACTCAGAAGTAGAATTGCTGGATCATATGATAGTTCTATTTTTTTTTTTTATTTTTTTAGAAACAACTATGCTGCTTTCTATAATGGTTGTACCAATTTCCCACCAGCAGTGAGTAAGAGTTGCCTTTTCTCCACATCCTCACCAACATTTGCCATCTCTTGTGTTTTTGATAACAGTCATTCTTATAGGTATAAGGTGATATCTTGTTTTGTTTTTTATTTATATTTCCCTGATGATTAGTGATGTTGAATACCTTTACATACTAGTATACCTATTAACCATCTCTAAGTCTTCTTTGGAAAAATATCTATACATGTCCTTTGCCCCTTTTAAATTAGATTATTTGTTCCTTTGCTATTGAGTTGTGATGTTTTTATATATTTTGAATATTAACCTCTTATCAAATATATGATTTGCAAATATTTTCTTCCATTCTATAGATTGCCTTTTCAATTGATTATTTCCTTTGTTATGCAGAACCTCTCTAGTTTGATGTAGTCCCACTTATTTATTTTTAGCTTTTGTTGCCTCTGCTTTTGGTGTCTCATCAAAGAAATCATTGCCAAGACCAATGTCAGAGATCTTTCCCCAAGTTTTCCTCTTGAAATCTTATGGTTTCAGGTCTCACAATTAAGTATTCAATCCACTTTGAGTTAATTTTTATCAGGGGTGTAAAGACAGGGGTCCAGTTTCACTCCTTTGCATATAGGTATCCAGTTTTTCCAATATCCTTTATTAAAGAGAGTATCTGTCCCCATTGTGTGTTCTTGACACGCTTGCCAAAAATTACCATATATGTGTGGATTTATTTCTGAAATATCTATTTTGTTCTGCTGGCCTATATATCTGTTTTTATGCCAGTATCATACTGTTTTGATTAATAGAGCTTTGTAATATACTTTGAAATTAGAAAATGTGATGCCTTCTTCTTTCTCAAGATTGCTTTGGTTCCATGTAAGTTTTAAGATAGTTTTTTCCTATTTCTATGAAATATGCTGTTAGAATTTTGCTAGGGATTGCATTGAATTTGTAGATAGCTTTAGGTACTATGGACATTTTCACAGTTAATTCTTCTAATCCAAAAACAGAATATTTTTCCAATTATTTGTGTCTTCTTCAATTTCATTCATCAATATCTTATAGCTCTCAGTTTATAGGTCTTTCACTTCTTTGGTTATATTTATTCCTAAGTATTTTATTGTTTTTTGATGTTATCATGAATGGGTTTGCTTTCTTAAATTCTCTCTCAGATATTTTGTTGGTGGTGTACAGAAATGCAACTGATTTTTGTATTTGATTTTGTATCCTGCAACGTTACTGAACTCATCTCTTAGTTCTAACAGTTTTTTGGTGGAATCTTTAGAATTTTCTATGTATAAGATCATGTCTTTTGCAAACAGACAATTTAACTTCTTCTTTTCCCAGGTATTTGCTTTTTATATCTTTTCCTTATCTATTTGCATAGCTATGAATTACAGTACTGTTTACTAGAAGAGTCAAGAGCAGGCATCCTTCTCTTATTCCTAATCTTAGAGAAAAGCCTTTAAACTATAATAATAAAAGTGTAATATGCTAATTAGACCAGACATCCTTCCTTCCAGAAAAGCCTCAGAGGGCATGGGCTGAGGCAGAGGCAGCGGGGGCCAAGGCCCTTGCACGAATTTCATGCATCAGGCCTCTAGTGAATTATAATGTTAGCTGTTGCATTGTTGTATATGTCCTTTATTATGTTAAGGTACATTTCTTCTATAGCAAATATGTTGAGGGGTGGTTTTTGTTTTATTTTGTTTTCTTTTACCATGAAAGAATATTGAATTTGGTCAAGTTCATTTTCCATATCTTTTAAGATAATCATATGATTTTTACCCATCATTCTGTTAATGTGATGTATCACATTTATTGATTCACATATGTTGAATCACCCTTGCATCCCAAAGATCTACTTGATCATGGTATATGATCTTATGCTCTTGAACTTGATTAGTAATTTGTTAAAGATTTTTGCAACTATCAGGAATATTTTGCCTATAATTTTTTTTTTTATTGTCTGGCTTTAGTATCAGAATATACTGGCCTCATAAAATGAGTTTAGAAGTATTCCTTCCTCTTCAATTTTTTAGAAAGAATCTGAGAAGGATTTGTGTTAATTCTCCTTTAAATGTTTGGTAAAAGTCACTGATGCAGCCATCTGGAGGTTTTTTATTACTGATTCAATCTCCTTACTAGTAATTGGTCTCTTATGATATTTCATATTTAGGTGGAATTAGCTATCATATCTCCTCTTCCATTTACAATTTATTAATTTGAGTTCTCTCTTTTTTTCTTAGTATGTCCAGCTAAAGATTTGTCAATTTTGTTTATATTTTCCAAAAAGATAAGTCTTAGTTTATCTTTTCTATTGTCTCTCATTTATTTCACTCTAATCTTTATTTTCTCCCTCTGCTAACTTTGGGCTTAGTTTGTTCTTCCTTTCCTAGTTACTTGAGGGTAGGTTATTTGAAATCTTTCTTTTTTTTTTTTAATGTAGGCATTTATCACTATAAACTTTCCTCTCAGAACTGCTTTTGCTGAATACCATGATGTTTGGTATATTGTTGCCATTTTTGTTTGTCTTAAGATATTTTCTGATTTCCCTTTTGATCTCTTCTTTTACTCACCAGTTGTTCTTAAGTGTGTTGTTTAATTCCCACATATTTATGGATGTTCCAGCTTTTTTCTTACTATTGATTTATAGTTTTATATCACTGTGGTTGCAAAAGATACTTGATATCATTTCAATATTTTTAAATTTGTTGACTTGTCTTATAACCTAATATATGATCTATCCTGGAAAATGTTCCATGTGTGCTTGAGAAGAATATGTATTCTACTTCTGTTAGATAGACTGTTCCTGTATATGTCTCTCAGGTTCATTTGATCTAAAGAATCATTCAAGTCATTTATTTCCTTATTGATCCTCCATCTGGATTGTTTAAAATGAGGTATTGAAGTCCCCTGAAATTATTGTATTGCTATTTTTGCCTTCAGATATGTTAATAATTATTTAATATATTTATGTGTTCCAATATTGGGTATGCATATATTTACAATTATTATATCCTTTTAATGAACTGAGCCTTCATCATTATATAAGGGCCTTCTTTGTTACAGCTTTGTACTTAAAAGTCTATTTTATATAATACTGGAGGCCTGGTGCACAAAATTCATGCAGGGGGTGTGGGGGGGCTCCTCAGCCCAGCCTGCACCTTCTCCCAATCTGGGACCCCTTGCGGGTTGTCTGACGGCTGGTTGAGGCCCAGAATCAGGCCTAAACTGGCAGTCGGACATCCCTCTCGCAATCTGGGACAGCTGCCAGCCTGATTGCCCCTAACTACTCTGCCTGCCTGCCTCATCACCCCTAGCCACTCTGTCTGCCTGTCTGATCGCCCCTAACTGCTCGCCTGCTTGCCTGATCACCCCTAACTGCCTCTGCCTCAGCCCCCGCCATGGTGGCTTCATCTGGAAGGACATCCGGAATGACGTCTGGAAGGTCGTTCAGCTGTCCAGTCTAATTAGCATATTATGCTTTTATTATTATAGAGAACTACAGTTGTCCCTCAGTATCCGTGGGAGATTGGGTTCAAGACCCCTGCCCACCCCCAAGAACACCAAGATCAATGCATGATTAAGTCTCTTATGTGTAATAACATAGTGTTGGCCCTCTGTATCTGTGGATTCCCAGGCATAAATTAAAAACACTGTTTTCCCTGATATATGAGTAATTTTCTCTTGCTGCTTTCAAAATTCTGTTATTGATTTTTTTCCAAGAGTTTGATTACAAGATGTCTCCCTTAAGATCTCTTTGGCTTGATCTGTTTAGGAATCTTTGAGCTTCGTTTCACTGGATGGCCATATCTCTCTCCAGATTTGGGATGCTTTCAGCCATCATTTTTTTCAGATTAGTTTTCTGCCCTTTCCTCTCTCTCTTCCTCTTCTGAGACTTACATAATACAACATGCTTGTTTTGCTTCAAGCACCCCATATTCACATGCTCTTTCTTCACTCTTTTCCATTCCTTTCTCTTTTTCTCCTGTGAGTAGATAATATCAAGAGATCTATTTTGAAATTCGCAGATTATTTGTTTTGTTTGAGTGAGCCCAATGTTGAAGATCTCCATTGCATATTTTTTTTATTTCATTCATTGTATTCTTCAGCTCCAGAATTTCTGTTGGGTTATTTTTATAATTTCTATCCCTTTGGGAACTTCTCTCTTTTTTTATTGTTGACAGTATTACAGATATCTCTCATTTTCTCCCTTTTGCCCTTCTCCACCCAACCCCTGACTCACCCCAGGCCTTCCCCAGGCTATTGTCTGCATCCATGGATTACGAATATATGCTTATATTTTTTTTATCACTTCCTGTCCCTCCCACCTCCTATCCCCCACTGATATTTGTTATTCTGTTCCATGCACCCATACCTCTGGACCTATTTTGTTTGTCAGTTTATTTTGTTCATTAGATTCCACATATAAGCGAGATCATGTGATATTTAACTTTCTCTTACTGGCTTATTTCACTTAGCAAAATAGTCTCCAGGTCCATTCATGCTGTCTCAAATGGTAAGAGCTCCTCTTTTTTTATAGTCACATAGTTAAGGTACACTGCATTGTGTGAATTTGCCACATCTTTTTTTTTTTTAATTTCTTTATTGATTAGGGTGTTACATATGTGTCCTTATTCCTCCATTACCCCCCTACACTCCCCCCCTCATGCCCTTACCCCCCTGTTGTCTGTGTCCATTGGTTAGGCTCATATGCATGCATACAAGTCCTTTGGTTGATCTCTCCCCCTTACCCCCACCCTCCCCTACCTTCCCTCTGAGGTTTAATGGTCTGATCAATGTTTCTCTACATCTTTTTTATTTTATATTTTTTCAGAGAGGCAGGGAGAGGGAGAAAGAGATAAAAACATCAATGATGAGAAAGTATCATTAAATGGCTGCCTCTTGCACACCCCCACTGGGGACTGAGCCTGCAATCCCGGCATGTGCCCTTGATCAGAATTTAACCCAAGACCCTTCAGTCTGCAGGCCTATGCTCTATCCATTGAGCCAAACCAGCTAGGGCTACCACATCTTTTTAATCCACTCATTTATTGATGGGTATTTGAGCTTTTTTCAGATCTTAGCTATTATAAATAATGCTCTTATGAGCATGGGGGTGCAATATTCTTCCTGATCGGTGTTTCAGGCTTCTTAGGATATATTCTCAGAAGTGGGATTGCTGGGTCAAACTGAACTTCTTTTTTCATGTATTGTTTTCCTGAGCTCATTGACTTTTTTATCTTGTTCTCTTGAATTTCAATGAGCTTCCTTTAAATTATTTTGAATTATTTTGCAGGTAATTTTCATATCTCCACTTTTTTGGAATTGTTTACTGAAAAATTACTGTGGTCTTTCAGTGTGTCATGTTTCCTTGCTTTTTCATGTTTCTGGTGGCTCTGTGTTGATGTCTTCACATTTGAGGATGCACTCACCTCTGCAAGGAAGAAAATGTTCGTTTCTTCACTGTGAAATAAATATAGTCACTAGCCAGCCACACATAATTATAAAGAACTTAACATAGGCTAGTGTAACTAAGAAACTGAATTTTAATTTTATTTCAGATGAATTAATTTAATTTTAAACTTAGCCATACATAGATAGATCTTCTTGACAATTATATGAAGTAGATACTTTTTTACCTATCTTATCTACACACTAGAGGCCCGGTGCATGAAATTCGTGCACTGGGGAGGGTGTCCCTTAGCCCAGCTTGCACCCTCTCTAATATGGGACCCCTCGGGGGATGTCCAACTGCAGGTTTAGGCCCTATCCCTGTGGAATCAGGCCTAAATCTGCAGTTGGACATCCCTCTCACAATCCGGGACCGCTGGCTCCTAACCACTCACCTACCTGCCTGATTGCCTCCTAACTCTCCCTTGCTGGCCTGATTGCCCCCTAACTGCTCCTCTGCGGGCCTGATTGCTCCCAAATACCCTCCCCTGCTGGCCTGATCACCCCCAAGGCTTTTATTAGTATAGATATGACCCTGCACAGAAAATTTTACTAACCCTGCTTTACAATAAGGGCTTGACGATTGAATCATTAGGACCAGACACCAAGATTTCCTTTCTTTGAATAGTGGAGGGAATACTTATCTTGTCTTTAAGTTGTCCGGAAATTAAAATGAGATAATGACTTAGAAAAGTATAAAAGCACCATATAAAGACAACTGTCTTTTTAATGAAGTGGTAAAATGAAAAACACTTTTTATTCTCCCCTTCCTTCCTTTACAGCTTTTATTTAAACTTTGAAATTTATAAAAATTTCACTCCAATTTTCATTTCTTTACATTTAACATTATTTTGTATTGGTTTCAGGTTTTATATTAGTTACAGAATAGTGGTTAGACAATCATATACTTTACAAAGTGTTCCCCGATATTTCTAGTACCCACCTGGCATCATACCATCATTACAACACTACTGACTATATTCCCTATTTAAGTGACAATGGGTTTACAGGTTCCTTTCAGTCTTTCTTTTGTGTTGCTTGTCCTTCCTTTTCTTTCTCACTTCTTCCCTCATTTTCTTTATATAGTATCTCAATTGGCCATCAAAGCTCAGTGAAGGCACTGGGACACGCTTCATCCATTTTACAGACCAGGAAACTGAAGCCAATTCCAGTTGGCTGTGGAACTTCACTCAGCACACAGGAAGCCCTCAGAGCCATGCTCTTTGCGCTTCCTAAGGGGCAGCTGCCCAGCAAACAGAACAAACCTTCCAGTCAGGCTTCCGAGCCTCTTTCTCAAGCACCTCTTCATTGCGGATGCTCCACATTCTTTCCTCTCCCCCCATTCTTTACTGCCCTTGCTTCTCCGAAGCAGGTGGGAGGCTTCCCACTCACTGCCTAGGCATGCTCTGCCATGGGGCAGGGTGTCGCGAGCTTGCTGTTGGGTCAAGGCAGGAGCAGGAGTCACTGCCTCTGAAGTGTGAAGGCCGCCTGAGCGTGGCCGGTTAGCACTGGGAGCTTCTCTGAATCACATCAGTCAGTCCAGTACCCTGCAGTGCAGCACCACTCCACTGAGGTGGCACCACCCCTCAACCCCTACCTCAGGGGTGAGGGTCCTTGCCCCTCTGCCAGGAGTCCTTCCATGCCCCTTGATCCCTGGCTGGGCCCACCCACGTCTTGGGGGCACTGCAAAACCTCTGTCTCTCTGCAGATGAGGCAGATCCCTGCCCTAGGTCTCCCCAAAGCTATGAATCTGTGGCCAGAGGCCTGGTCTGGGTCTCAGCAACCACATGCCTGCAATGTTCCCAGGGACCCCGGGAGCGGCTGGGCGAGTCCCGCCTCACCTCCCTGGGGTGCCGATCTCCCCAGGGACCTCCGGGAGCGGCTGGGCGGGTCCGGCCACACACCCCCGGTTGCCGATCTCTGGGAGCGGCTGAGCAGGCCCAGCCATGCCCTCCCTGGTTGCCGATCTCCCCAGGGACCCCTGGGAGAGGCTGGATGGGCCTGGCCACGCCCCCCCTGGTTGCCGATCTCCCCAGGGACCCCTGGGAGAGGCTGGGCGGGCCTGGCCACGCCCCCTGTGTTGCTGATCTCCACAGGGACCCCCAGTAGCAGCTGGATGGGCCCGGCCATGCCCTCCCAGGTTGCCGATCTCCCCAAGGACCCCCTGGAGCGGCTGGGCAGCCCGGCCTCGCCTCCCCGGGGCAGCGATCTTCCCAGCGACCCCTGGAACTAAGAGGACTGGGCGCTGCCATCTTGATCTTCTCAACGGCCAGATAGGCCACCCGGAGTCCCGCCCCCCAGCTTCCCGCCGGCCCAATCGTGGGCGTAGCGGAGGTGCGGTCAATTTGCATGTTTCTCTATTATAAGATAGGATGAGGAAAGGTATTGGAATAGAGATTAAATAACTTGCCTAAAGTTCCACTGCTAATAAATGGTAAAATCAGGATTTGAACCCAGGTACCTACCCAAAAACTGTACACTCATAATTATTATATGAATGTTTGTTATATCAGATTATTTCAACTCAATATCCTGGTTTTCAGATTTTGGGTAGAAGTTTATATAACATTATAATGTATAATAGTACAACAGATTATGTGTCTAGTACCAATAACTAATGTCTGAAAAGAGTTACATCCATGAAGTGAATTATATCTCAAACATTTATGAAATCATATGAAATATTTCTTGTATAAAGACAATGAGCAATCCTTTCTGCTTACACAGTGCTCTGATCCCTAAAATTCATATTAATCTGTGCTACTTCTTTACTTAAAAGTATAACTCTAATGCAACAAGCGGTGAAGAAACCTTACAAGGATGCTCCTGCTTCAGAATAGCTAAACACCAGAAAGCACATAAGCTTTGAAACATAACTGGTCTACAAAAGATCTCCAATAAGGCCCCTTTAAAAAAAAGAAAGGGTCTGAGAAATTGTATTTATGGGATCAAACCAGAGCTGCAACAATGAACAGCCTGAGAGGCAAAATTTCCTGTAGGTAGATATCTAGCAATGAAGCTAAGACTTTGACCAGCCACAAGTGAATAAAGAGGACCCTAAGACTGCTTTACTGATCAGACACCCTCAGAAGGGGCTGCCAAAATTCTAAGTCAGTCGTACCCCTTGGATTCGAAAATTAGAAGCAAACCTGGCCAATGTTGCTCAGTGGTTAAAGTGTCCACCCCGGCACCAAAGGGTCACAGGTTTGATTCCCAGTCAAGGGCACTTACTTGGGTTGCAGGTTCAATTCTCAGGCCTGCTCAGGGCACATGCAGGAGTCAACCAATCTCTCTCTCTCGCTCTCTCTCTCTGTTTCTCCTTCACTCCCTGCACTATTTCTAAAAATAAATGGAAAAAATATCCCTGGGTAAGAGTCAACAACAACAAAAGCAGAATCAAATCCTGTAAAATGAAACTAGATCACCTTCTTACACCATATACATGAATAAACACCATATACTCAAATACTTAAGTGTAAGACTTGAATCCATAAAACTCCTCGAAGTAAATATAGGCAGAAAACTCTCTGACATTTCTCTTAGCAATATTTTTTCTGCTATATCTCCTTGGGCAAGGGAAACAGAAGAAAAATTTTTTAAAAATGGGACTATATCAAACTAAAAAGGTTTTGCACAGCAAAAAAATCAATAAAACAAAAAGACAACCTACTAAATGGGGGAAGATATTTACCAATGACACATCTGATAAGGAGTTATTATCCAAAATTTATAAAGAACTCAAATACTCAACACTAAAAAAACAATCCAATTAAAAAATGGGCCAAGGACCTGAATAGACACTTCTCCAAAGAGGACATACAGATGGCCAATAGACATATGAAAAGATGCTCAACATCACTAATCATCAGAAAAATGCAAATTAAAGTACAGTGAGATATCTCTTCACACCTGTCAGAATGGCTGCCATCAGTAAATCAATAAACAACCAGTGTTGCTGAGGATGCACTGCTGGTGGAAATGCAGATTGTTGCAGCCACTGTGGGAAGCAGTATTAAGTTTCCTCAAATAATGCCTTATGACCTAGTGATTCCACTTTTGGGAACATATACTAAGAATCCTGAAGCACCAATCAGAAAGAATATGCACCCCTGTATTCATTGCAGAGTTTTTATAACTAGAGGCCCAGTGTACAAATTCATGCACAGGTGGGGTCCCCTGATTGCCCTGCAGCTGGCCGGGGGGGAGAGACAGTGAGAGATTGGCCGGCCGGGACCACAGGAGGCTGGCCAGCCACGGGAGGTTGGCTATGGTAGCACACTGACCACCAGGGGGCAGCTCCTGAGTTGACAGTCTGCTCCCTGGTGGTCAGTGCACATAGTGACTGGTCGACCAGTCATTCCAGTCATTCTAGTCATTTGGTTGGTTGTACTGGTTGTGTAGGCTTTTATCCTATTTAATAAAGAGGAAATATGCTAATTGACTGCCCCACCCTCAAAGATGGTGGCACACAGAGCCAATAAGGAGGGAATATGCTAATTGACTGCCCCGCCCTCAAAGATGGTGGCGCCCACAGCCACAAGATGGTGGTGCCCAGTCCCCTCAGTCCCCCAGCCGCCCAGGGCTGGCCCGAGGTGCAGGTAACCAGGGCCAGCCAAGGCTTGCATTGTCAGCAGTGGCAGCAGCAGAGGTGTGATGGGATGTTGCCTTCCCAATTGCCGGGTCGCCTCCTGCCCCTGAGGGCTCCTGGACTGTGAGAGGGGGCAGGCCAGGCTGAGGTAATCCCCTCCAGTGCATGAGTTTTCATGCAAGAATGGGCCTTCCTTCCCCTGGCTGCTGACACCGCATTTGCTCTGGCTGGAGCCGCCTTTTCGCTCCAACCTGGAGCTGCCTTTCTGCCTTCCCACGCTGCCCAGTGGCCTGCAGCGGCTGGAGCACTAGGCACCTGTGTATGCAAAGTAACCCGCCATCTTTGTTGGGTTAATTTGCATACTCACTCCTGATTGGCTGGTGGGTGTCACTAAGGTACGGTCAATTTGCATCTTACTCTTTTATTAGTGTAGATAGATAGATAGATAGATAGATAGATAGATAGATAGATAGATAGATAGATAGATAGATAGATAGATAATAGATAGATAGATAGATAGATAGCCAAGATTTGGAAACAACAGCCCAAATGTCCATCAGTAGATAAGTTGATTAAAAATCTGTGGTACATTTACACAATGGACTATTACTTGGCTGTAAAAAGGAAGGAAATCTTATCCTTTGTGACAGCATGGATGGAGCTGAAGAATGTTATGCTAAATGAAATAAGCCAGTCAGAGAAAGACAAATACCAAATGATTTCATTCATATATGCAATCTAATAAATAAAATAAACTAACAAGCAAAATAGAGATAGAGTCATAGATAGAGGGCAGGCTGACAGCTGTGGAGGGGGTTGTTTCAGGGCTCAGGGGTAGAGGGATTGAGGGGGAAAAAAGAGAGAAAAAACATCTCATGGATACAGACAACAGTGCCAGGGGAAGGGATGGTGAGGGAAGTTAGAGGAAGGTATAGGGGGTAAATGGTGATGGAAGGAGACTATACAATACTGTGTAGAGATGGTGTGCTGTGGAATTGTGCACCTGAAACCTGTATAATTTTGTTAACTAATATCACCCTAATAAATTCAATAAAAAGGAAAAATTTTAAATGCAACTGCCTTATGCACCCCTATATTCTTTGCAGCACTATTAACAATAGCCAAGATTTGGAAATAGCCCGAATGCCCATCAATAGGTGAGTGGGTATAAAAAGCTGTGGTACATTTACACAATGAAATACTACTCAGCCATAAAAAAGAAAGAAATCTTACCTTTGCAACAGCATGGATGGACCTGGAGAGTATTATGCAAACTGAAACAAACCAGTTAGAGAAAGACAAATTCCATATGATTTCACTTATATGTGGAATCTAAAGAGTGAAATAAATGAACAAACAAAATTGAAATTGATTCATAGGTACAGAGAACAGACTGATGGTTGCCAGAGGGGTGGTGGGGCTGGGGGACTGGGTGAAAAAGTTGAAGGGATTAAGAAGTACAGGTTGCCCGGCCTGTGTGGCTCAGTGATTGAGCATTAATCCATGAACTAGGAGGTCATGATTTGATTCCCAGTCAAGGCACATGCCTGGTTGCAGGCTCAATCCTCAGTAGGGAGTGTGCAATAGACAGTCCAACCATGATTGTCCCTCATCATTGATGTTTCTATCTCTCTCTCCCTCTCCCTCCTCTTTGAAATCAATAAAAATATATTTTAAAAAAAAGAAGTACAGGTTGGTCATTACAAAATAGTCAAAAGGATATAAAGTACAGCATAGAGAATATAGTTAATAATCCTATATAATAAAGAGCTAATATGCTAATTAGACCAAACAGCTGAATGGCCATCCGGAGGACATTCTGGACACCCGTCTGGACGACCTTCCGGACAAAGTCAGGGCTGCGAGGGCTGGCCAAGCCTGTGAGGGGCTGTGAGGGCCAGCCGGGGCTGCAAGGGGATGCGAGGGCCAAGCCCCTTGCATGAATTTTGTGCATCGGGCCTCTAGTATTATAATAACTATGTATGGTTTCAAATGGGTACTGAAAATATTGGGGGGACACTTTGTAAAGTATATGATTATCTATCCACTATGCTACATACCTGAAACTAATACAAAATAATATTGAATTTAAACTGTATTTGAAAAATAAAATTCAAAGGAAAAGAAATAAAGGACATAATCACAAAATTGGCCAATTAATACAATACTGTTAGAAATAAAAAATATTTGGAGGGGGAAAAAATCAACTACCTTTGGTAATTGTAATTATAATTGTTGAAAGGTTAAAAAAATAGAAAAGAAAACTCTAAATCAATTGATTAAAAATCTGATTAGAAACAATTAGATGTACTTGAAAATATGACCAAAAATTATGCTCAATACAGCAGAGAAACAAGGGATTGAAATGTGAGAGGAATGGTAAGAGATATAGAGAATAGAAGGAAAGGTCTAGCATACCTCTCATGGGTTGTCCAAAAAAAAAAGTGAATGGATGGAGAGAAGAAAAAAGTACTATCTAAAGAGATAATGGATGAAAATGTCCAGAATTGATGAAAAATATGAATCCATAAATCCAGAAAGCACTACATATACCGGATGGTAAAAATTAAACAAGTCAGAATAAAATAAAAAGTCCATGCTTAAATATATTATTTTTAAAAAACACCCTGGTAATAAAAAAAGACAAAATTTAAAAACACCTACAGAGACAAGGCAGAGCACCTACAAAATCATGATAATTAGAAAAACAGCAACAATGAAAATCAGAAGGCAGAAGAATAGTATGTTTATAAGATTGAGGGAAAAACCCAGAAGTAGATTTTAAAGGCTTAACACTGGCTTTATTTTTTTTAAATTAAATGTATCAGGCTAACATTGATTAATGTAGATTTCAAGTGTACATTACTGATACATGAACTGTATATCGCACTGTGTATCCACCACCTAAAGTCAAATCATCTTCCGTCACCATGTATTTGGCCCCCTTCACCCTCTCCCACCTCTCCCACCTACTTCTCTCTGGTAACCACCATATATTTCCTGTGTCTATGAGTTTCAGTTTTATATCCCACATATGAGTGAAATCATAATATTCTCAAAACATTGGTTTTCTAGCAAAGGTATCTTTTAAAAATTATGATAAAATTATTTACAAATAAAAACAGGTGTCACCACCAAGAGACTTTAGTAAATGAACCCCACAAGGATACACTTCAGGAAGAATAAAAAGGATCCCAGAAGGACAATCTAATGTGTGGCAATGATAATGGTAACATGTATGTTAATGCAAACACTTTATAAATATATTATCATAATGCTATCTAATTTTTAATATTTAAAGGAACAAAAGTGCATCTCCTCTCCAAGCATGATGGACCAGATTTACCTTACTTCCTTAAATAAAAAACTGAAAAATAAATAAAACAACATTTGACAACAGGCAAAGCAAAAGAATATTCCCAAGAGGATAAAAAGGAGGTCATCCCTATGATTACTGCCTGCAGGGACTTTTCAGGCTGAATCTCAGGGAAGAGTAAACCCGTTTCCCTGAATTGAAAAGACAGAGTTCAGAATTCAAGAAAACCAAAGTAGCTAGAATTCCAAGGAAGTACATAGTTGATAGAATTTGTATAAAAGGTTGTTAAACAAGCTATTAAAAATAAAACTTGATGTGTTCAAGAACATAAAAGATGCTGCAAAAAGTGCAAGGAGCCTCCTGAGATGAGGAAGGGGTGTTGGGAGGGTGCCAGTGAAACTCTCAGGAAGGTGAGTCCCAGGGGCTGCCCCCATTGCCTGAGTGCCCTTAAAACTCACAGGACAGTGTGCATGTGACACTGGGTATCCCGCAGGCCACTGACTGCAGCTCACTCTCAGAGCAAAAATGAAAAAGCCTTTTGGAACCAGGAAGAAAAGCCCCTCCTTGATGCACTCTCTTCTCCTATGCCAGCTACTGAAAAGCTTAATGTTGTCCCAGCTGGCAGAAGGGAAATCTTACTGGGCTCAACTCCAATCGCACAAAGGAGGGCAAAGAAGGATAGATTTGCAGTGAATAAATAAATTGATAACTTGTACAACAAGTATATAAAACACTGAAACCTCTTGATTTCCACTTCTGACAGAAGATTCAGTGTGGGAATTCACCAATGAAAAGTAGAGCTCTTTTAGCTTAAGATAAAAGAATAATGAAATATAACTAAATTCACTTCAGATTTTACCAATAAAATGTTACATTTCCATTCCTGTTTTTTTCAGACTTAATTTCTAGGCTTACAGATAGCATAACTGGGAAATCTTACTAAAATATATATTACCTAGTCCAAACTACCCAGACATAAATAATATAATCTACATAAAATACATATTTCATCATATTCACAGAATTGCTTATTTACAATTATGAATACATACATACATACATACGTACACACACTTAATCTTATTAGTTATCAAAGAAATACAGATTGAAGCAACAATTAAATAGGTATTTTTACCCATGAATTGACAAAAAATAGCACCCAAGACTAGAGATGGTGCAGGAAAAGAGTATGAAATCCAAGGCTGGTAAAAGAGAAAATATAAGGGATAATTTTTTTCTTCTTTTTACTTCTTTGTATTATTTTCAAGATTATAATAAATAATTATAATTATTTTAATTTTATATTTTTTTAAATGTTTATAAAGGTAAAAAAAATTTAATTATGTCATCAACTATGGTTAATATCTTATTAGATTAATAAGTTGATTTTTAAATCACAGTCACGTCTCTAAACATTGACATTGGAATAATAATACAAAAATAGCCAGGGGAGAAAGACCAACATTCTTTTACAAATTAGAAATAAATATAGTTATAACTAATCATAGCATGCCCAGAATTTAAAACTTTAGAAAGATGTTTTAAAGTTTCCTGGCAGAAACATTTAAACAAGATGATAACAATATTTCTAGAAACAAAACTGGTCAATCGAGGTTGGTTGCTGGTCCTCTCACTCCTATCTCTCATATCTCCTTGAATTTGATGAAGGAAAAGAAACCTCCATAGTAGCTTACCTCCTCTTTTCTCTCCGACCTAAAATCAAAATCAGGCCTTTATGAGCAAGAGGTAAAGAAAGAGAAAATGAGTCCACATCCAAGGCATGCTTTCCTTCCAGTTTCTCTTTCAGTTCCTTTACTCCATAACCATCTACACACCCTCCTTTCACCATGGACTCTCACCTTCCCAACACACATATGAACCTACCGTCTCAGAAAACAATCTTCCCAGTCCTGAATTGTGTATTTGACACATATCATCTCACCTCATAATATTTCCTTGGGTTCTTTTTTAGTTATAAAGCTCAGGAAGGATCAGCTTTCCTTGATCTTCCTGCCTACAATACTGGTAAGATATCTAAAACCAAATATGTGAAGCAATTCAACAAAATATACCCTAACTGTGGAGACCTGAACAAGAGACCTCAATGCGGTCATGTTCTGGAGGTAAATTACTAGGCTGACCGACAGTCTCCTGCTGGACTGGCGTTTGATATGGCATGCATGGAGCCAAATCCCGTTTTCTAATCTCTTCTATTCCTGATTTGGTTGGACTGAAGTCCTACATGCCTTTTTAAGCAGAACGAGATTAGTCAGAAAGAAAATTCCAAACTCTCTGAAAATAGTATACAACCTGCCACTCATAAACTTCTGTGGAATGCTAGAGTTATCTCATTAGGCTCAAAATATTCAAGAAATTATACCAGCCCATCATTTTAATTTAAATTAAAAACAAATCTTGACCATTTATGTCTCATTTTTCAAATGTATATGAAAACTGTTGCAATAAAATTATTAATTCTTTATGTTGTTTTCAAATAACAGATATTAAAAGTAAAATCATACTTTAAACAATATGCAACCACTACTCTAGGAATGGGGTTCCTAGAACCCCATTGGGGCTCCTAGAACCTTGGCCTAAATTGTGCCATTTCTTTAGCGCTTACTGGAAATTAGAGCTTCTAACTTTCATTTTTTTTTCTTTCTGAGAGACAGTAGAAAAATTTTTAAAAAGGAAAAGAAAGACAAGAATAGACAGGGGTTAGGGGAGACTGGGAGAAGGTCAATGGGGGGAAAAAATGAGATATATGTACTACTATATGTAATACTTTACAGAATAAAAGAAAAAAAAAGAATAGACATTTTAAAAAGTAAGAGAGCAGAGGAAGGTGGGACTTCCTGCATCCTCTGATAGGCAGTCATTTTGGCGGCTCTTGGGTCAGCCTGTGGCTCTCAGGCTGAGGAGCCCTGGGTGGGGGCTAAGGTGACCCGATGAGAAGGTGGGGGAGGAGCTGTCCCCGCTGCACAGAGACTGGGCTGAAGCAACTCTACTGCCAGGATCCCAGCCCAGTCACTCACCACTCCTGCCCGCTCTGCCCAGAGTCTGAGGGCGGCATCCACACTGAGGCGCCCACCTGAGGGCCATACGACCTTGGAAGACGGGATCATTTATTTGTCCTGGGGAGAGTGGGGGCTCCTTGATAAGGCACAGAGTTTCCTGGGCCATAAAGTGATGCCGCAGAATTGTGCACTTACAACATCCCTGAACTGTTGCTGTGGCGCAGGGGACAAGGAGGCCCCTTCTGAGCAGTGTTTCTGTGGGAGGAAAGCTCCAGCTCAGGACTCCTAAGGCAGATCCACCGACCCAGAACACTGACCCCTGGGAGAAGTGTGTCCCAGGCTTGAAAGACATTTTGCTCCTGACTGAGCTCCAAGCCATATATCCTGGCAGAAGGCATACGTCGGCGGGGGAATCAGAGGCTTCCGGTTCAGTGAAAACTCTTCACCAGTACTGTGGGGGAAAAAAATCTTCACAACGGGCGTGGACAGGGACTCCTTTGTCAGGGGCTGCAGATTCCATGTGTCAGGGAAGCCATTCACCTGTGGGGAGGCTGAGAAGGACTTTCTAGCCACCTCCGGCCTTCTCCATCAGGCCGCTCCCAATGGTGAGAAGCCACAGAGCAGCACTGAGGGTGGGGCGCCCTTTGATGGTGGAAGAGTCATGGTAAGTGGTTTGGAAGCAGGAGAGTTTTCAGCAACACGCACCCACTCCCCCACCAGAGAAGCCTGCACTGAAGAAGGTCATGATGAGTGTAGCTCCCGTTGGGGAGGCTTCAGCTGCAATGGCGGGTTCAGGACCAGCAAGCTCACCCCGGAGAAAGGCTGTACGAGTGGTGTGAGAGATTCTTTACCGCAAAATCTACCTCCTTCAACACTGGAGAGTTCACACTGGAGCAAAGCCCGCTGAGAACACTGAATGTGGGAGATCTTTTAGTCAGAAATCTGACCTCGCTCGACACCAAAGCGTTCTCATGGGAGATAGGCCCTATGAGCGCAGGGAATGCAAGAAATCCTTTATCCAGAAATCCCTCCTCATTAAACCCTGAGAATTCACACTAATGAAAGGCCTCATAAACACCCTGAATGTGGGAAATCGTTTCGCCCAAGTTCTGTCCTCCTTCAATACAAAAGAGCATGTGTGAGAACAAGGCCTTAAGAGTGCACTGAGCATGGGAAGTCGTTTACCTGTAAAACTCACCCCATTTGACACTGGAGAGTTAACCCTGCTGTACCATCTGATGAGTGTACTGACTGTACGGAGAGTGTTAGTGAAAAATCTGTCCTCATTCAACACCAAAGAGTTCACACTGGAGAAAGGCCTCATGAATGTAGTTGAAGGTGAGAAAGTCTTGAACCACAAAACCCACATTTGACACGGGACAGTTCACAATAGAGCTAAGCCTCATGAGTGCAGTGAATGTGGGAGATTGTTTAGCTGCAAATCTAACGTCAAGACCAAGAGTTTACACTGGGAATAGGCCTTAGATACACAGGAAATGTGCTCTTTCCTTATCTGCTTTAACAGCTTTGGAGGAAACCTCCGTGAGGAGCCGTCTGCCTGAGTTGACTCATGTACCTGCACTTCCACAGACTGGAGATTACCCGTGAGTTTTGGTTATGTGGGAAGCATGTTTAACCTTCCCAGGGACCTTGCCAGATTCACGTCACTGCCAGTTTCTGTGGCAGAAGCCATTTCACCTCTACCACCTGACCAGTCCACCCAGGGGCCTCAGTCACCACCCCAGTGTTCAGCAGAGCTTTACTCTGTGCTCTCCCATTGGTTGGAGGATCTCATGAGTGTCCTGAGCACTTCTCTCCGACAAGTTAGGGCGTGGGCCTGAGCCTGTGTTGGCCCAGTGCAGTGGTCGGCAAACTGCGGCTCTCAAGCCACATGCGGCTCTTTGGCCCCTTGAGTGTGGCTCTTCCACAAAATACCATGGCCTGGGCGAGTCTATTTTGAAGAAGTGGCATTAGAAGAAGTTTAAGTTTTAAAAATTTGGCTCTCAAAAGAAATTTCAATCGTTATACTGTTGATATTTGGCTCTGTTGACTAATGAGTTTGCTGACCACTGGCCCAGAGAACTCTGAATTCTGCTGGCGGCTTGTAGAGGACTAGCTTTTTCAGGGACATAGTTGGCCTACAGCTTCCAAGTCACCAAACCAGAAATTGCCTCTCACACTTTGCTCTGGTTTGTGCAATAATAAAGGCCGTTTGTTTAAACACCCTTAATCTTAGAAACTCTGTTCACTGTGTGGGTAGTTTGAAAACACCATAGGACCCTGCCAATGTGAAGGAGAAGCAATTTTTGTGGGCAAGTTCTCCTTCTCCCCGGTTCCATTCCAGGACACATGGTGCTCCAGCTAGCACGCACTGGGTGTACAGGAAGATGACGATGCAGCAGGACATTTGGCTCATATCTGCAGGGGTCCTTCCCAAAAGAACAGTCACCAGGGGCACAGAGAGAAGTATGGGTTCACTTGCGAGGGGACTGGAACCAGAGGATGTAAAACAAGGATGACCACCCCTCCTGTTGGATCATGTCCAGGCAGCAGCATCCCAGGTACCTTGTTGGGTTTGGACATGATCTGAACTTGAGGGTGGAAATCGTGGCAGCCCTCGGGAGGAGGGAGGCGGCACAAAGCTCAGAACAGAGCCTGGAACTGGGACGAGAAGGGAGCCTCTCCAGATGGTGGAGCCGATCAGTCACCAGGAGCAAATGAGGGCGTATCCCAGGGACTTGGCCAGAGTTCCAAATCTTTCCACCCTTGTCACCAGTGGCACTGTAAATGGGGGAGTGAGTGCCCTTTTGGTTT